>NC_030387.2:14345000-14645000 GCF_001625215.2 Daucus carota subsp. sativus
GCTACTGCACCAAATTCAAACATACCTACAGTTGTACTAAATTTAACTTGGGGGATGGTACTCCACCCTACTCTAGTCTGTCTTTGAACCACAAATCATCTTTCCAGGGGTCAACTGTGAATTTTAAGAGCTGGATCTGGTTCCTGAAACATGCAAATGACCTTTTAAGAAAAGTACACGACAAGTAGTATATATTATCTATATATAAGCCCAAATTGAATGGAAATTTTACAAGCCAGACATCTGAGTCAAATGATTAGATAGCACACCTCTATAAATATTTATGCAACTAAATGATTGAGCAAATAAATTATAAATAGAGAAGCCTGAGAAATTGAATCATGTATCAATGACAATTTTGACCAAATCAGAAACAAACATGAATTCTTTAAAGATCCCGAGTTTGTCATCCACCGCGCATCTTAAGCAGGTTCAGCTCCTATGTTATCATTGGTCATAAAATCAAATATATTAAAGAAGAAAAAGGAGCTGATAGCCTGATACCATAAAATTAGAGTGAATTCCAATATAGGATGTCGGAAAAATTGTTCACAAACAGATATAATGGCCTTAGCCACACAGACCAAGATCGGTGATAATTCCCGTAGAGCTTAGTAGCTTAGTATGATAATCATGGGAATTTATTATGATGCAAGAAAGAGTAGTTTCTACAAAAGAGCCATTGCAGCACACAATCCCACAATAGTACATATAGTACTTTGATATCAAAACTCTGAGACAGGTAAATTAAGCTAATGTCATGAAAGAACATAAGAGTATAGACACATTATTCAGAGTCTCTTAATTTGAGTACTTCCTAATTACAATACTATCTATTTTTCACATCTAATAGCAAACTCGTATGATAATCATAGGAATTTATCATGATGCAAAATTGCAAACTTACAAGATTGATGATGTCATGCTACATTTTACATTTAGAAAGTAAACTCATAATTTATATTATTCATGGAATTTTATTATGATGCAAAATTGCGAACTTATAGATTTATGATGCCATGCTGTGAACAGGATACTGAGGACATAAGACATACTCTTTCGTTTCTTATACTGTCTGCATAATTTGCTGCCACAACAACACTTGAATGCTTTGATAGGATGATTAGTATCACCAAAGTCTATGCCATAGTCCTGTAAAGCAGTTTGAATTGAGAAACTCACTCAGACATATTCGAACTTCATATTTGAAACAAATCAACAAATGGTTTACTTACCCAAGTTAATTCTTCATCAGCAGTAACTTCCCTTGATGTAAAAAATGCAACCTGCAGGTAGGGAACACAACATAACCCTGAGCCTTGGGTTTCCTAAAGATGCAACTAAGTAAAACAGCTTAATTCAACAAAATGAACAATGAAAGTTTATTGCTGTTACATGGTAATAGTGGTGATCTGGTGTTTCAATTTCAACTGGAACCTCTACCATGTTAGCGTCACCACACCTAGTCAATAGATTTGTTAGTGTGATATAAATTTATAAAATAATAGACACTATTCTGTTAAGAAAATAATTGCAAACAACTTATATATGAAAGAAGTAGAGAAAGGACATCCTCGACATACATAATCCGTTGCCTATTTCCAACCTAATTCAACCAATAAAGAACGAATGTGCGCCTTCAAAAGAAAATCTTCATAAATCGTACTTCGCTGAAGTTTCTAGTAGTTATCAAGTTAATAATGGCCTTACTGAAAAATGGGGATTACGATGAAAACCACCAGATCCGGCCGCCGTTGCCCATTGAAAAACTTCAATTCTGACCTTTTAACTTAAAATTATTGTGAACTATAAATTCATTCAGAAATTACAATATTACGATTCAGAATATATTATATCGCATAGCTTTGTCTATACTCCAGTATCAGCAAGTAAAACACAGAATTCATCACCAGAACGGCCCTCCCCATGAAAGACTTTATCTTGCAACTACTACCAGATGATATATTTTTCTAAATAGCAGAAGATGATTTTGTGAAACCTGATGAGAAACGTAATTTACCAACTCAATTATGTGCACATATTATGATGTCATAAGCAGTTAATTCTTCAAATGTAGGTGTAAAATTTCCTTATGTAGTCTATAGCTATATACTTAGAAGGTTACACCTAGTAATTTTCAATAATTAGGCATAGAAAAACAGAGCCTGCAACCATGAGACTGCATAACTGTTGTAAGCATTGTTTCATTCCATTAAAAGAGTACCTGTGATTGATAAACCTTGCTATGTTTCCATAATATGTCGCATCCAAACATAGGGCCTCTTCGTCCTTCAAGACACCCTCTGAACCCCAGTCTGAATCTAATAAGACAGGGTATGTGTGCTTCTCGCCAGCACTTTGCTTGTTTCGGTCATATAGTTCTGAATTGGTCACTATCTCTCCCACATATTCACATACAAATGCACCTTTAGGCAAGTTCTCAAGTGTCCTAAGGCCCCACCCTTTTTCTCCAGGAGTCATAAAAACCTAAAATAATTAGTTACACAGTTCATGACTAATCCACGTTCCTAAAGCATGAATGGACATAATATAAGCGTAAAATATAGCCTTAAATCAGAATGATCGGTATTTAAGTGAAACTATTGCAGCATATCATAGTGTCCAGTAAGCAAGTTTTACCTGTAAATTTGCAGTTATGCCTCGCTGAACAACACGATTTCCACAGCCTTTACTACAGCCACATTTGTACCAGCACTCTTTTATAAAATTTCTAACTACATGACCATTGCACGTCCCTGAAACTCTACTATCCTCAGACCGGAGCAGTGGGCAATCTTCACAATAGAAGAGATTTGGACTAAGATTCTGATTCATCAAAATACATTTCTCAAGAAAGTCTTCTTTAAGTAACCCGCCTGGCCTGTAAGCAAACAGGCCCCCAGTTTCACCAGTACAGGCACATGGGATTTCCTGAGACAAACAATCCCCAACACAACTTGAACAGCAATTGTCATCTGATATCCGAGAAAGAAGAAACTTAACATAGGCACCTCGATAAGTTACATTCTTGGGGATGTAGTTAAAGGCAGGCTGACGCTCACTGTTAATTTCATTTACCATTGAAATTTTACGTGATTCCTCACCTTTAGTTATGTCATCAAGAAAAAAAGAGGCATTTATTATCTTGTTCAAACCAACTAAACTTTTTGAAACCACAGACCTTGGGATACAAGGTTGGGCCCGGAATAGATTTTGAAATTTGGCTGAGCCATTAGACAAGTTTAAAGTACAGTGAAATTTTGCCGCCTTATGCAATCTGCTATTAGCAACAACTAGTTGTTTAGATGTTTCAAGTCCATCAACACTTGGTGGTCCTTTTTCTGGGTTCACAGGGTCGCTACTAGTAGAGACCATGCCCAAACTCAGGAAGCATTCACAAACATCCTTCATCACCTTCAGAGAGAAAGCAGGATCTGTTATGTTATATGATTTAAGGCATTTTTCCTCCATTGCCTTCAAAACAGCATCAAGACTTCGGACGCGAACATCTGGTGAGTTACAGATCAGAGAAATCTTAACCTCTCCTCCAGAAGACGAAGCAAGTTCAATACTGGATGGTGTATTAGTTTCCCTCTTGGCATTTGATTCTTCTATATATCTGACATCCATACCAGAGTAATTTGAATGTGAAGGATCCTCTATACCTGACAAGTTGGAGAGGAATTGCACAGAGAAGATTTACTGTCAGTACGCATGTGTCGATGCTGATAACTTCATATGCATATGAGAAGGCAGTATTAGCATAAAAGGTAAATAGCAATTAACAATAATTGAAAGATTAGAAAGGTGAGTATTTAACTAATTGATTTTGTTTAATGCAGATTGCAAGGGGGGAAGACGCAAGCGATGGTATAATCTGGCTTCTAGTGAATATAGTTATGCTTTAACCTGTAATATCTTGTTCTGAACTAGGGCTGTAAAATGATCCGGGTGATCCCGGGTACCCCTCTGCTCAAGTACCGGATCATATTATATTTAGCTTGTCCAGATTTGGGTCCGGGATCGTTTTATTCGGATCTAAACCGATCCCGGGTATTTGAGATTCGGATCTGAACCGGATATGATCCAGTATCGTATTTTCGATTTTTTAACCGGGTAGTTTATGATCCATCGAATATGAGCCAGATATGATCCACTACCACTAAGTATCATTATTATTTCAGCTGTTCAAATAACTATCATTAGTCTAAGTAAACATAATATTATAAAGTATAATAATTTTAAATTAAAACATATAGTTATATGTTGATATATATCATTTATTAAATATATATGAAGATAATAAGTATGATCACATTAAATAAATCATATTTTATGAAGATATAAACTTAAATAAGATATTAAAATTTTATAAAATGATGACTATTTACTTGCAAATATGATGGTGTTAAAATATAATATGTATATGAATTTGAATCGAATATGAACCGTGGATCATATTCGGTTATTCGGGTTGGATCATATTATGAAAAGTTATATGAGACCGAATCTGAGCGGGTATAAGCGTGCTCGTATCCGGGATCATATATTATACGGGCTTAATTTTTCCGCCAGATTTGGATCGTTTTCAAAACGGATATGAGACATGTATCATGTTTTCGAGCCGGATATGAGCCGAGACACCGGATAGTCCGTATCGATTTACAGCCCTATTCTGAACTACAAATTTAAATTAGTAAATTTGTGATATTCAAAACATTTCAAAGTATTCTGAATAAACACTCGAGATCTATACACCCACAACTTTAGCAATAAATTATGATTTCTACGTAGGAGATATTGGGTATCTTTAGTTCAATTTTATAGTACAAATAATGAATTACCACTATTGAGTTTAATTTTAATATTAGTCATCAATGACCACTATTGATTTAAATATAATATTCATCATAAATGACCACCAGCACCAAGTCCAGATAGAATCGTCCGATGATGTTGAGCATCACAAGATTAATTTCCTTATTAGACCTGTTACACTTTCATTACTTTCAAGTTTAATTTGGTATTCTACAATGGGTATGTTGTGAACTATTTTATCATCACATAGGTTCAAATATTTATTGCTTTACAAACTTGAACATTGCTCAGACAACAATGCCTATGCCCCACAGGTTTTTCATTCAAGAGTGAGGCAGGGCCTACGATTGGCAAAATGGTACAATTTATAAACAAAAGATTGAAGCAATGTTTTGTTTAGAAATACTTTTAGTATGAGGTGCAGAGATAGGAAGAAACCTGGACGGATGATAGCAAGAGGAGCATCATACAGTGGCATCTCATCAGCAACCGACTCACCATTATAATGTCCTCCTATCTGATTAGATGTGGTGTCCCCACTTTTCAGCTCAACAGAATGATCTTCTTCTTCTTGATAGACCAACTTCCTCTTTCTTCGACATGATACAGGTGTCTCGTCATCATAGTTTGGCAGTATCTCCATTAAACAGGAACTCGTTTCAGAAACTTTTTTATCAGAGAATCCTACAGGTGGTATCACTCGAGCCAGCTCTGGACGATCTCTGAAGTCATTCACAGGCACAGATGGCTGATCTTTTTGGCTCCTCAGACCATATTTTCTATATTGTGGTTTACACTCCTCAGGATTTCCTAGTGAAGGCTGTGCCTTTGTTGATTTCTCACACTGTAGGAAGACAAAAATGGACTTAAAACTCATTAGACATTACTCAAGTATAAGGGGAAAAGTAGCAAGCAGGCAGACTATGAGTCTGCTAAGAAGGAATAACAAGCCTCTGCGACAGCTAATTAAAAAAGCAATAATCATTACACAAGTACAAAGTGAAGTCGAGTATGGATATTCAATTTTAATTAGTATCAAATGGAGCATGTACCTTATCATTTTGACCATCAAAAAAAGCATCTGCAAGAACTCTGTAGTTCTCATCTTCAATGTACACCCAGTTGTTGTCATACAAATCCAATAGATTCTTCAATAC
Organism: Daucus carota subsp. sativus; assembly: GCF_001625215.2. Classification (NCBI taxonomy): domain Eukaryota; kingdom Viridiplantae; phylum Streptophyta; class Magnoliopsida; order Apiales; family Apiaceae; genus Daucus; species Daucus carota. The sequence goes on from NC_030387.2 coordinate 14,350,976, forward strand.
AGGTAATACTGTTCGTTCAGCAATGCCATATGTTTTCATTGCCTTACAGGCCTTCGCTACTTTGGGGTTTGGCGCCATAATAGATATATAGAATCCTGGAGCAGCTTAATTTCACAATCAAGTCTCCTTACCTTCACTAAGAACAAGACAACAAGCCTAAGAATATTACCTGCACTGTGTACTTCCTAATTCCAATATGTGTCATATAATCCAATATAAGTTTCAGAAGAGAAGCATGGAGCACTAACAAGTATACGAGACACATGAAAGTCAGCTCTGTGTGCATTACGTATTAACATCTTACAAACATATATGTAACAAAATTATACATATACGATACTATTCATGTAAAAATGTTATCATAAATAAAGTGTTTACTATGATAAAATAACTTCCTGACTTGAACGATGAGCCTGAAACATTGTTTCAAAGTCATGACTGATACATACATACATATATGTGTGTGTGTGTGTGTGTGTAATTTACACTATGCATACTTAAATTTTGGTCGATACAACAATTCAGTGACTATATTTAAAATTTTACAACTAAATTTTCACACTTAGAACTGTTGGATATCAATCTTTTAGCATAAACTATGACCCACAGTTTGTAATATATTCTTTAATCAATTAAATCTCCTTGAACCCTATGCAAAATGTGATAATCACAGTACGCGAGTGGTAGAATCATGTCAGAACCATGTAGAAGATGATGACTAGTATATAACAGCATCTCTGGTGCTGTCCAGGGCAATTTTCTGTCCCATTGCAGTATTAATCAGAAATAACCCGTCAACAACAAATCTTGCACTTCCACAGCAAAATAAAGTTTAGCACAACTGCGAATAACACAACTTTCCTATAATATGAAGTTCAAGTAGTTCTCTATGGTAATTGCTATAAATTGTCAGCAATGTAGTATGACAACAATCTCAAACCAAGTGGCCTTTATGAAGAAAAAGCCCCTAAAAGGCAAACTACACATCAGTAGCTTTAATAACACAGAAATTGCATGCAAGTGTAAAGACTATTAAGAGTCAATCACAAATCACCAATAACACATAACACCTGCATATTAGGCCCATCTCATGACACTATCAACATTATCTTGAAAAAAAAGAACCCAGATGATAAAATGATAAAAACTAAAAGACCCAAATAGAAATCATTCACCACAAGCTCAAAAAACCCATAAAACAAATATATAGATATAAGTAAATAACTGACATGCAAGACAGGTTAGAGAGGCCTAAAAGGCTAAAACCCTAAACCCAAAAAGGGTTTGATTAAACAAGTTTTGGGTCAAGATTTATTATACAAGCATTTATACAGATAAATGTGAAGAAAAATAGAATGAAATTACCTACAGGGTTTTCTTGATAACCAAGAAAAAATGCTTGAAAACATGAAAACAGTAAATGCAGAAACTTGATCAAGGATAAAAAAAGATGAAACAGGCAAGTTAGAAGATGGGTTTTGTGTAAATCTGTAACTTTGAAGTTTTTTACCTTCACTCTGCCATGTGAGAGACTGTAAACCCTTCGTCTTCTTGGGATGAAAAACGAAGTTAATACTTATACGAGAGGGGTAAATATGAGCTTTTCATTTTTACTGGGGATCTGCAATGATTCAGATAATTTCAGTGTGATAGGTTTATTTTATTTTATTTTTTCATGGATGGTTATTCTTTTTAACTAGCTTTTTAAACCCGTGCAAAGCACGGGTTGCTTTAAATTATCTTTTCAATATATTTTATATTCTTTTGTTATCTTTTTTAAATTGATATTATTTATATTATAAAAGTATATTAAGTCTTACTCCCTCCGTCCCACCAGGAAGCTTACGCTCACTGTTTGCACGCATTTTGAGGCTCGTATAAAGTATAGTTCAATAATGTTTTTTTAATTTAATTTTTTTTGAATAAAAGTTTAAACGTCAAACTTTTTTTCAGGATTTTTTTCAAAAAAAAAGATATTATGGAACCATACTTTATATGCGTCTCAAAATGCGTGCCAAAAAGTAACGTAAAGAACCTGGTGGGACGGAGGGAGTATTATGTTAGTGTTTATAGGTACACATATCCTCACTATTATGATATTTATTAAAATATAAACATTAAAAATATACACTATTTAAAATTTTTATATAATTAGATTACCACTTACCTAAAATTATTGAAAATTTGATTTACGAAATGAGATTCTTGCCGAATCAGAATTTTTGTCATATAGTAATATATTATATTTAAAATTATTCTAATATATATATATATAATTTTATTAAATCATAATAATTAAATATTCTAAAAATCGGCCGACTAACCGATTAGTCGATAATCAGACGTATTTTTAATCTGATTTGACAAAATTCGGTTGAATTGATGATTATTGGTCTAAAATTGGATTAAATCAGTCGAAAATCGGAAGAATATTAAAATTTACAATATGTATGGGAGAAATTTAAAATTTTAAAAATAATGATATATATTATCTTTACATATATAGTATTAAACTAATTCTGAATAATGCTCCCACTAATCATTCCGATAAATCGCTGATTTTCTGATTCCCGCTTTTTACAATATCGGATTTTTATTTATTTATTAAATCATAATTATAAATATACTACAATTATTCTGGCAAAAAAATATATATATACTACAATTATATGTATTGAATTCTTAATGTAAAGTAATTAATGTATATTAATGATACATTAATGAATGGATATTAATGTCTAATAAATAGGTTAGTATTAAAGGTCAATAATAACCTTTGTATAAAGTGTATATATGCATAAGTGAGCAAGGGTATATCAGTCCTTTCAAATTAAATTACTCAAAGTTCCTCTATTAGATATATAATAGATTTCAAACATATTTGTGAGAATATGTTTATTTTTCAATCAATAAAGATATGTATCGAATAAATAAAATCTTGTCTGATGAGTTTGGTTAAAATAATACTCAGTCCGTCTCCTTTTACATGTCCATTTTGACTTTTGACCAGTCAAATTGACTATATTTTGACTGAACTTTACATATATTAGATAATTTAGAAATATAATAAAAATTATATCATTAGAAATTATATTGAGTCTATATTAATATGCAATTTTTAGATTTTAGAAATACTGGATAGATAACTCGTAATGTTTAGTCAAAAATTGATCAATTTGACTTCTCGAAAAGCAAAATGGACATGTCAAAGGGGACGGAGGGAGTACTGTAATATAGATTTTTGATTTGTTAAATCTTTAAATCATATACTATTTCGATAAAACAACCTATATTTATTACATTTCGATTTTATTACAGTAGTATATGTTAGTGTTACTATGATTTGGCATTGGGAGTTGGTACACGTACACGTATACTTTTTCTATATCTTGACATTTTACTCCAACTTATGTCTGATTTGTCATTTCTAGGTATTTGTTTCAAACAATAACGTGCCCCTTTGGCAACACTTAATTATAAGAAATAAGTGGTTATCTTTTTAAAAAATTGTATTCTTTTATAAAAATTTGGGTTATAAATATTGAAAAGATATTTTATATTCGTTAATTAGAAAAATATAAAATTTTGTGTATTTTTGAAAAATAAGGGTATCCAAACCCCTCAATATCTATGAGAATGCATTTTGTTATTTTATGAAAAAGGTAACAGAGCTGGACAGTGCTAGTTTGATTCCTGTTGTTCACATTAATACTAGTTCTGTACATGCGTAGCTTTTGGTAGCCAAGATTTGATTCTAGTCGCTCACAGACAGTAATAAATTGCACTTTCTAAATTGTTTCACCACCCTCCTGTCTATATTTGTGTAACTGCTGGTTTTCTGGCAATGTGATGGGCACAACACATAACATTTAAATCCCAGAACCTCTTGCTACTTGGTAGTATCTTTTTATTTGAAACTCAAATTTCAAATATTCAAGTTATATAGATTTTTAAAAAGGGAAAAATACCAGTTTAATATATAAGTTACCATATTTCACCTTCTGTACAACTTCACAACTTTAAGCCAATCTCATCGACTGGTGACACCCTATCCATAGCTACGATCTTTCATCGTCTGTTCTTACCATTTCTTGATGGAGGATCACTCAGAGCTGCAGGAAGGGAAGACAATGAACTGTGGCCACACGCATGTAGGTAGATATGAGGGTGAACAATATAACACAACAGATAGGAGTAAAGCTTCTCACCGAAACAGTAAAAGCTTTGCTCTGTATACGCTGTTCTGTTATCTCCAGATCATCAGTGTTTCTTATGCCGCCCAAGTCAAAGACAGTGACCTCTATACATGCTGTTGTGTTCTATGGGATCTACCATGTTTTAGACAAGAAGCCTTTGTGCTCTAAACGCCAGGATCATTTTAAACTGATAATAATACATGCTTCAACAAGAGAAAATCAGGGACACTGAAAATTCTGGCTTCTGACACAAATTATAAACATTTGAACTTGCAGACATATCAACAAATGTGTAATCCAACAACCATTTTAACAGGTATAAAGTACGTCTCCAGACTCCAGCAGCCAAAGCTTTTCTTACATCTTTACTATGAAAAGAGTGCATATATGTAATCATATAAGCATATATATAAAAAAGAGTGCATATATTAATATTCTACACCTATTTAGTCTGATAAAACTCGTATAATCAGTCAAAAAGAAAATAATCACAAGAGCTCGAAAAGGCACCAACTATGACCTAAATTAAGGTTGGGTCACCTTTCTAATATTGGTTGAAGTGAATAAGTGAAAATCAAAACATATATATCCACACAACCTATCTTCTAATTGAGTATAATGAACTAAGCTATCTTCCTGTCATAGTTTAGAAAGAGTCTATCTCCACTACACAGACCTAATCTAATCCCCGAATCCTGTAATTTTCACCTTGTATGGGCTGGGTTTAATGGTAGGACTATGAGCATGAATAATAGCTGTAGCAATCGAAAAAGATTGAATAGCCGATAGATTAGATTGGAAAGATAGGCAATATAAATTATCATGTATGTTCACCATTTTCATGGTAGGTACATCCTGCTTTGACCCCTGCAAAATAAAAGTTTAAAAATGGATCACTCAAAAAATTTAGCCTATTAAATGTAGATAAAATGAAATAACTAAACTTTAGATAAACAATCTATCATACAACTGCTAAAAAATTTGTGGGACAAGTTGGAATCCAAAATAAATTATTAAATTTTCACCAGTATATGTGTCAGGGGGATGTTTACACACCTCAACAAGGAAATCAGATATCTTGTTTTTCCAATGAACATCAGTCTGTAACAAAGCATCCGTACCGATTGACCTAGCATTTAGTTTGGTGAGTGGGCATCCCGCATCCCACCCGCCACAATCACAGTGCCCACCAGATTTCCATCTTTCAGTGAGACTCGAAGGACCACCATTATTGGTTCTAGGGCCGCCATGGAAACCTGCCGGGATTAGAATGTCCATAGTAGTTGAGTAATCACCATCCTCGTGTAGATTATTTCGAGAAGGTGCTTCTTTCTCAACAGATGCATCAGTTTGTGCATTCCCATGTTTCTTAAGAAATTTCATTCCCCACCCACCTAGATCAGCCTTCTTATTATGGCAACAAATTTGACTTTTCAAAACAATGGCTGCCATCTCGAGGTTTGGAGAAAAATGGTCTTCCGAAAGACTGATTCCAGATGTAGGTTCAAGATTACTAGTTAAACTTTGGCAAGGTTTCGAAGAAGAATTTTCCGGTTTAGATATCGAAACTCCCAACTTGCAAGAATTTTTTAACTTATGCGTGTGATTTGCCTTAAAGAAGTTCTTAGAAAAGAGGCTCTTTTTAAGAGTATGGCCTGGAGTTCGCATCTCGCCCGAACAATCATCATTAATGCCAAAGAGAACAAACTGTGTCTCCTTAATCTCTGTATTACCAGGAAGGAGCGTAAACGAAGTAGTAACCTTCATCTTACCAACAAGATCTGACTCTTTGTTATGTTTAAAATCTTCCATTTTGCCAAAAGATCTTGTATGAAACATGTACATAAAATCCAAAACCTTACCGTCTGCTGACTCGGCCATCATTAAATTTGCTGTATAGAATTCCCTTTGATCATCTATAGAGAAAACATAATGTGGTAACCCATTATTCCAGGTACAATGTAGCATTCCTTGAGACACAAGGGCAGAAGAAGACTGATCAGAGCAGCCAGAACTGGTGCTTGATAGAGAACTCAGCCTGGTAGGAGCAGGCTCATATCCATATATGTGATCTCTTAGAACAAGGGATTCTTTCTGTAGCTTCTCTGATGAATTTGCATCTGACCCAACAGAAGAAGTGACACTATTAATGTGTATCGTTTCACCAATATCAACTAAATTTGTTCTTTCAAAGTTGACACTACTATCTGAAGAGCCCATTTGACATAACAAAGGGCTTTTTAGAATATTTATCATACTTTTGCTCTTAGTAATTGCACCAAGAACTGAGTCCCCATCAGAGCTTCCAACAAACTTAGTAGCAGGGCATTCATAAACATTACTATTCCAATTGCATGCATTCCCACTGCTAATTTTTCTTGAACTTAACTGACCGAAAACAGTACTGACATCTAAAGGAACATTGCATGGAGTTGTTCTCAGAGCAGTTACTTTTATTAATTCCAGGCAACGGCGAAGATATTGTTCATCAAAACTGATTATTTGTCGTGGAATTTTACTATTTGATAGAATCAGATGCTCTGGATTTACTCTGCTTATCAGTCCAGGTAAAACTATCGTGTCTTCTATTAATTCAGTACTCTTGTCCGAAAAATGCAACGAATCATCATTATCTTCACCATCCTTCCTAGCATTCAAAATCACGTTTTCCATCTCCTTCTAAAAAGGAAGTGGCTAGAGGTGGACCCAATCCAATGATCCTATCCTGCACAGAAATAAATTTCAGCAAAAAGTCTAATATGATAGCTTAACACAAAAATAGCTACTCAAGTATATAGGAATCAACAGTTTCTTAATTATGAACATGGCACACAGTTTGCAAGGTCCAACACAGTATTGCAAATGCTTTATCAAAACAGATCTGGAATCACATTTTTTCCCCTGCTTGTAATTAAAAAGTAACAATCAGCCTAGAATTGTCCTCAAGAGCTTTAATTAACATGCAATTGTCTGCATTGACAAACTATTGTAAACACATTAACGGCATGAATATTTATTGTTCACTAGACTACTATAATTATAAAAAACACAAAAAGCGATACTGGACATGCCACTTTTTGTAAAACTTAAGTACACTGTTTCAAACCTAATTTTCTTTTTTCTTTTTTTAAGTTTCTTATGATTACTAGTATAATGTTTAGTGCACCCATAATTAATTATACTTTTCATGACCTTTATACCTCTGTAAGTTTGACTTGTGGACAAAAAATTTTAAGATGTTGGCAACAAACCATATCTTTTGTTGTTCACTGCGACAAATACAAATATCTTCCAATTTCATTTCTTATAAAACATTGTTCACTAGATTTAATACAAAGTGTGTGCTCTGTAACATATGGACGGGTTAAAGTGATGTGCCGATGCCTACATAGGAAAAGCAAATCTGAAGCGGGAGTTGATGCTTCTTCTGGCTCTTTAATCTTTTGGGCAAACTTTTTCAGTCTTTACACCCTACACTATGAAAGTGGATAAAATATCTAATCATATAACTGTAGGGAATTGATAGATCACATTCTTGTGCATAAAATGATGTCTAAAGTTCAATATGCAGCCACAGATAACCAAAGAACTTAAACGGACCAGACCCTAGGTTCGAACAGATATAAGAGATACTTTAGCTTCTTAAGACCTTCTAATAAATTAAATCATTTAATTTAGAGTAAGAAGTTCAAACTGTATTTTGATTTTGACTTGGCTACTTAAAATGATCAAACATATATCTGTTGCATGGCTCAAATTATTGTGAAACAGTAATCAATTTAAGGATTATCAACTAAACTTCTTTGGATTACCTCAATTTGTGTTGATTGAAGTTCTTAACTGAGCTTCTTATATTAAGGCTTCTTAGAGGATTGAAGCAAATTAAAGGCTCGGCCAGATGAATCCTCTAATATTAGTGTTCGGTAGTTAGAGCAAGGCCAATCGTACTGTAAATCTTGTTCTATAGCTATATTATAGAACAAAAATTAAGAAATCCAACTCTAATTGTGATGTATATCTTGCTCTAAAATAGAGCAATGCTATACTTTGTTCTATATTAAGACTTAAGAGCAAGATATAGAATGCTTATAATTGCCACATCATCAAAAAAGTGAAAAAGAGAGGGAAATGGGTAAAAAGGGAGGGAAATGGATTAAGGAGGGAAACATTGTACTTCCATAGAACTACAAAAATAGCATTGTTAGGTAATTATAGAACAAACCATCAGCAGGGGTGTGCTATTTTAGAACCACAAACCACTTTTTTGTTCTAAATTATAGAGGTAGCTACACTTATTTTAACATCACGATTGGCCTTACTCTTAGAGGATTTAAATAGCGGTTTGGACTCAATCTACTATCTTTGAAAAAGCTACTAGTACGAGCTTTTTCAGTTAGAGGACTGTCATGTGTCTCGTTAAAATACGAAAATATAATTACCTAGAAGTTTTATCCGAGATAGGTAATCCAATCCACTAGTCAGAATAGCCAATACAATTTGCTATCGCTAACGCTAATCGCCAAACAGCGCCATAGTAATAGGTTTTGGATCAGCCAACATCAGGTGAGGCAGATAATTAAAATATTAAATCTTCAAAAAAAATTAATCTGGAGGAGGAAAAAGAAGGGCAGAGACATGGATGATTAGAAAGAATAATGTAACTTGTCCTTAAAAATAAAACACATAAATCTGTATGACTTGGGATCTTGTAAAAAAGTTCAACTGCAAATCATAAAACATTATAAGAAATCAATTTCAGTCACCCTGAAAACTGTTGTTGGAGTATAATTTTTGGAAGAATCAATTCATTTAGTCATTTTCTCTTAACACAATTGAAAGGAAAGTATGAACTCATGCATCTCTTTATATGATTAAAAACCAACATAGAAGTTCTGCAACAAACTTCTTATAATTTAGTTACATAATATACAGTATATGCCAATATATAATAGATTGAGGATAAAGGATTTATATATCTCAAATATTTTATAATTCACAAGTGCAGGAGTAGAATCAAGATTGCTATAACAACTTTATGAACTTAAAACTGAGAATTTTGTGTACGAGAAGTGATAGTTTCTTAGAAGTAGGTAAGTTACATGTCTTTAACAAAATGACAACATAATTGCAAGAGATTAGACCTTTTCAACAACTAAACTGCCCTAAAAGAAAACAAATAAACAAGATGCCAGTTAATCCTTTTTTGCTTTCTCCACCATCTTTAAGAAAAGATTAACCAAATCCCAAAAGCAAATCACACTTCCATGCAACTAATTACTTTAATAATTACAATTACCAAACTTGCAAGTAAATGAGGAACTGCATTACAAATAAGTCTAGAACTCACCTAAACAAACAAGATCTCAGCAACAGAAGAACCAGACCAGATCAACTGAATTCAGAGAGCAAGCAAACCAAAGCAATCTCTGAAAATCCAAAAGAAACTACTCATATTTCAAGTTTTGAGAGCAGCCCTCAACAAAAAAAGTAGCTTATTAGTATAAGTTATGAAGAAGAAAAGAAAGAGTACTTACCTACTACATAAGACTCAAACAACATGTAAATGTACAGAGAGAATGACAAAACGGGAGTGGTGATGTGAAGGAAATGAGGATGAAAGCCACGTTTGGTCAGGGAGGGGATTTTTTCTTGGGTGGGCCCCACTTATTCTGATTCTTTCACTTTCATGACCCAGTTAAGATCTTAAACTACATTGCAACGTTTCCCAATTGTGGCTGTAATAAAATGCATAGATACAAAAGAAGCGTTGGGTACGACTGTGGAGGGGTTAGCTTCGGTTTTCGGATAAAATCGGACTTATATATTTTTCGTCTTAGAAATTAAAGTTTGAGATTTCAAAATTTTGATTTAGTTATTATCAATTTAATTTCAGTTTTTAAAGTTAGGATGAAAATATTGAGAAGATTTTAATTAGTTAGAATAAAAAAATAGATAAAAGAATTTTAATTACGAATTTAATTGTACATTTCTGGTCAAATTCATAGAACCTGAAAACATAAGTTATGATGTTTACAGAACTTCAAAGCATAAATTATCTAGGAATCAAATTGATAATCTCAATATTAAAAAAAAAAATTAGCGTTCTGCAGCTTGGGGTCTAGAACACAGTTGAAAACTTAAGCACAATGCATACAGCATACTTAAAAATAAAGGCCTGTTTGGATGGTGGAAGCAGAAATTGCTTCTGATTTCTGCTTTTCTTGATCCGTTTGTGTAAATAAGTAAGTAGAAGCACTTTTAAGAAGCTGAGAATACTAACTTTTCTCTCAGAGTTTCTGCTTCTTTTCCAAACATTTTATTCACTTATTTACTTCTCATTTTTATTTGACTTATTTAATTTAAGCAAAAAGTCACTTCTTTTAAGCTAATCCAGACGGCATCTAAGACATCAGCTGATCAAGTATTCAGGCCCTCCTATCAAAATTTATTATTTTTCCTTTTTGTTCCTGCTTAATTTTAATATATGAAGTACACGTTAGTCGTTACTAAATATTAATATATATATATATATATATATATATAAATTTTTTAACAATTTAATAATCAATTCGGTTTAATTTGAATATGAAATCAAGATGGATCATCTAAAACAGTTTAATTTTTAATTTTCGGATTTCAATCTATGTAATTTGATTTATATCGATTTCATTCTGATTTTACTTTTATTCTGATTTCTTCCCCACCTAGAATACATACAACTGGAAAAAGTTGCACGAGCTGGTAGGCATGATAGATACTCAACTATCCGGGAAACAGACGACCAAGTTGGAAAAGATGGGTGGGAACTTGGGCCCACTAATAATTCTCTTACGGTTTCAATTTGACGTGTTTAATCTTGTTCTTCGTAGTATCAATCATCAATATACTTATATAAAGGAGAAGCGAGGGGCGTGTAGGTGGCGCCTCTCACATCGCTCCATTCTATTTTTCTAATTATCTGGAATTTTGAGATGAAAAATATCAAAAAATTAAAACTACCTTTTTTAAGTTTTAGATATATTAGAAGCCAATTTAAGAATCTGATTTTGTTTCAGACTATTTATGGAATATAGTAGGTCAAAAGTTTAATCTGATTTTATTTTTATATAAAGAAGAAGTGATGGAACTACCTTTTTAGTTTCGGATATATTAGAAGCAAGTTTCGGAATCTGATTTTATTTCAGATTATTTATGGAATATAGTAGATTGAAAGTTTTAATCTGACTTCGTTTCTATATAAAGGAGAAGAGAGGGGCTTGTAGGTGGCGCCTCTCACATCGCTTCGTTCTATTTTTCTAATTTTCTGGAATTTTCAGATGAAAAATATCAAAAATTAGAACTACCTTTTTTAGTTTCAGATATATTAGAAGCAAGTTTCAGAATCTGATTTTGTTTCAGATTATTTATGGAATATAGCAGCTTGAAAGTTTTAATCTGATTTTGTTTCAGATTATTTAATTATGGGAAATAGTAGCACACAAGTCTCTCTGCACCTATAAATACCCCTATAGGTCGTAGGATTTTGGTTCATCTAAACACAACCTACTCTCTCTCAATACCACAACCCTACCTCTCTCTGGTGATAGTTCTCTTGCTCGATTTCTAACTCGGTGGTGCCGTTCTTCTGCAATGATAAGTGAACGTTGTTTATACGGTTTAAAAAAAAGGTTGTTGCAAGCAAATGTAGTTATAGACCGCTATGTGGAAGTCGACAGATTCAAATACGAGAGAAGAATATAGTCTTGACATGATATTGATGGAAGATATCAATAAATTAACTATTAGTGATGTATGTTTGTTGGTTATTCTGTTATAATATTTGTTTTGTTCATCGGACATGTTTGTTGTTGTTAATTTTTATATGATTTACTTTGTATACATGAAAAAATTATTCATGGATTATCTGTTACAATATTAAAAAATAAGGTTGTTAAACGCAAGGGTAGTTATAGACCGCTATCTCACGGATTAAGTTAGATGTTTTTGTGCACAATCAATCCAAAAAAAATTGGAGGAAGGTGACAATGTAAGAACATGATTACTTTTCCACAAAAAAAACATATAAAATTAAGATTCGTCGTGCTTTAAATTGTTAATTACGTGTAGAAATTTATTTACAATTTTTCACCATGAATTATAGTCCAATTTTGCAATTTTATATATTAGTATTGGTATTACATCAAGATTTTTATAATATAAAATTTATTTTATCCTACAAATATTAATTTTAATCATTAATATACTTTTTATAGACAACCATAAAATTATTGCACTCTACTAATATTAATATTGAATCATTAATATAATTTTTATAAACCGCCGCAACGCGCGGCTTCTCAATTAGTTACTTTTAAGGGCCGATATTATTGACTGTGAGCGTTTTGGTTTGAACGGTTTTGGAGCTCCAAACTGAAACAAATCAAATCTGTTGGCTTTAAAAAATTACAAACCTTATTCAAACTAAAGGTTATAAAAACAAATTCAACCCCAAACCAATTCTTAACGGATAAGTTCGGTTTGATTTCGGTTTAATATCAAAAATTCAAAATATCAAAAAGATTATATATTTTTATTAATTTATAATAATTCTAGGTGCTCTCTTTTTTGTCATTTAACAAAATACTTAATAAAAAATAAAAATGAAACTTGTATAACTCTCCAATATAAATAATTTTAGGTGCTACCCTTATACATTGTTATGGAAACAAATAATTCAATTTATTTTAAAAACTAAACAAAACAGAAAAAGAAGAAGGTTTGATTATTAGTGAAGAGTAAATAATATGAGGATGGAGAAAAAGGGGAAGAATAATTTTAAAAATAAAAAATATTTATAATATTGATCAACACTAAAATACTTAAATACCTAAACAAAATATATAAAAATATTAATTATCTAACATGTGTGCTCACGGTTCGGTTCAGATATTTTGGTCGGTTTGAAGGTGAAAACCGAAACCAAACCGAAAATTTTCGGTTTTCTAATTATCAAAACCAAACCAAATCGTTATTAAACCGAAATATTCGGTTTGGACGGTTTGGATCGGCCGGTTTGGACTCCTTTCGGATAATTACGCTCAGACCTAGATATTACAAAGGGCTTGTTTGGCAAACTCTACTTTAACAAAATATGTAAGTCTTTGTTTTTTTAAAAATTTATTTTTTAAAATTTTTTGATATAAATGTTAAAGAGATGTTTCATATTCGTTATTTGTGAAAAAATATGGGAAATCTACAAAACTACCTACCTTTTCTTTTATTGTTTTCAAAAATACTACCTTCCAGAATTATTTTTAAAAATACCTTTTCATAAATTTTTTTTTCAAAAATACTGTTTGCAACTTTTGCAACCTCATTTGCAACTACAGGCGGCGCTAGCCGTGTTGCAACCTGATTTCAAGTTCCAGTTTTCAAATGTCATTTTCGACCTCATTTTCGGAATCGATATATATATATATATTCAGTTGCATATGGTTGCATTCAGTTGATTCTATTGTAATCTAATGGCCCCGCCAGGGGCACACCATACATCTGTTGTTACTTACAGTTTTCAGTTGCATTTAGTTGCAACTGCGGTTGCAAAAGTTGCAACTGCAGTTGCAACCTCATTTGCAACTTTTGCAACCTCATTTGCAACTATATATAGTTTTCAGTTGCATTTAGTTGCAACTGAGGTTGCAAATGAAGTTGCAACTGCAGTTGCAAAAGTTGCAACTGCAGTTGCAACTTCATTTGCAACCTCTTTTGCAACTTTTGCAACCTCATTTGCAACTTACAGTTTTCAGTTGAACTAGTTGCAATTGCAGTTGCAACAGTTGCAACTTTCCCTTTTTATTTGCAACTTTTGCAACCTCATTTGCAACTTTTGCAAACTCATTTGCAACTTTTGCAACCTCATTTGCAACTTTTACGGCTGCGCCGCCCAAGGTTGCAAATGAGGTTGCAAAAGTTGCAAATCGTATTTTTGAAAAAAAAATTTTATGAAAAGGTATTTTTAAAAACAATGAAAAAGATGGTAGTATTTTTAAAAAACTAATTTTACAGATGGGTATTTTTAAAAAGATCCCAAAAAATAAAGACTTATTTCTGGAAAGAAATAGAGTTTTGTATACCTTTTTGTTTCTAGAAATAAGTCCTTATTTCTGAAAAATAGAGTTGGAATCCTTGGAGTCTAATGATTTTGGAGTTCTTGAAGACCCATATTATATATATTAAAAATATTTATAATATTGATCAACACTAAAATACTTAAATACCTAAACAAAATATATAAAAATATTAATTTTTTAACATGTGTGCTCACGGTTCGGTTCAGATATTTTGGTCGGTTTGAAGGTGAAAACCGAAAATTTTCGGTTTTCTTTCTTCTTTTTTTTTGAAATAATAAGATTTCATTAAACTAACAGCATAAGAACATCACTCAGGATAGTCATAATACATTACAGCAGCTAAACAACTGGGAATGGGTTCTAACCAACTATAACTCTCTCTTGAATGAAGAGCAGCTAAGGCAAGGACATGAGCAGCCTTGTTAGTTTCTCTAACAGAAAACCTTATGCTTTTACATCCCGACAAATTAACCAGATGCTTAATGTCAACTAGCAAACAGTCCAGATCACTGTGCATGTCATCCTTCTTAGAAATCATAGAAACTGCATTGATGCAATCAGATTCAATAGAAAACTCTGGTAATTGAAGTTGAGCCCCTAAAATAAGGCCTTCTTTGATAGCCATGGATTCGGCAGCCAGAGCACTGTAAGATGTATTGAAGAATTTCTTACTAGCAGCAAGCACATTTCCACTAGCATCTCTAACAACTACCCTGACACCAGTACCATCATTTCTCCCTTTAACTGCGGCATCAACATTGACTTTGAAAGAACCAATATCATGAGGCTTCCATTTTTTGTCAGACCTATCAATGGGCCTGAGAATGTTTTGATTAACACTTCTATAATCGTTCAAAAACTTATGACACCAGTCCACCATATCACAATCACGCGGACTCAAACCTCCATGAATAATATTGTTCCTTGAACACCATATTTGCCATGACATTGTGGCAAAAAACTCAAACTCATACCTGGACAGGCAATTTTTTAATTTATCCATAAAACAGATTGCATCAAAAGTAAAGCATTTATTTATATGCTTTTTAAGGCCTGCCAACTTCCATATTTTAGAAACCACAGGACATCTCCAGAGGGTATGACAAACATCCTCTAAGGCTCCAGATTTGCACCGAGTACAATGTTTGTCAATATTTATTCCTCTACGATGCAGAGCCCAATTTGTTGGCAACCAGAAATGACTTACTTTCCACAAAAAGTGCTTAACTTTAGCTGGCACTCCCATGCTCCAAATATACGACCACCAGGATTCAAAACTCTTCATATCAGAAGCTTCAGCCATCTCTTTCATTCTCATAGCGACTTTATATCCACTTTTTACTTTATACTCTCCATATTTAGCATAATGCCATAAAATTTTATCTTCGATCATAATATCTCCACAAGGCATGCCAAGAATAAGGAAAGCATCATCCACATTAAAGTTCCATTTAATGAAATTTTCATCCCATTGTCCATTTTGAAGTTTTAAATCAGCAACATATATATCATTTGAAAGGTGAGGCTTATCAAAAAATTTAAAATTCAGGGGCCTCGGAATCCATGGATCTTCCAGCACTTTAACACTCTTACCATCTCCTATTCTCCACCGATATCCTCTAGCAATGATTTCTTTACCCCAAACTAGACTTCTCCACACAAAAGAACCATTCGATCCACATTTGGCTTTAGGAATTGATGAATTCGGAAAGTAACAATCTTTCAGAATTTTTGCACATAGAGAATTTTGATGCCTTAATAACCTCCAAACTTGTTTAGCAATTAAGGCTTGATTAAAAGCTTCCATATCTCTAAAACCCATTCCTCCTCTCTCTTTTGGCATACACAAAACTTCCTACTTACACCAATGTATTTTCCTTTTTTTCTCGGAGGAGCCCCACCAAAACCTTGTCACCATAGTATGAATCTTTTTAATAAATTCGTTCGGGATCCTAAAACAGCTCATGACGTATGACGGAATTGCTTGAACCACAGCCTTAATTAGAATTTCTCTCCCAACAGAAGAGAAGAGCGATCCCTTCCATCCTTTTACCTTCTTCCAGACTTTATCCTTTAGTGTTTGAAATACATTTTTTCGACTTCCCCCCACTGTAGACGGCAGGCCTGGATACTGCCCAAAATTTTCCACTATTGAGACCCTCATTATGCTGGCTATTTTTTTCTTCAAACTTTGGTCCACTCTTTTCCCAAAACACATTTCAGAATTACTGAAATTTATAACCTACCCTGAAGCCTTAGAATATATTTCTAACATCTCTATAAAATTTCTACATTCAACCTCAGTAGCCTCGAAGAAAATGAGACTATCATCTGCAAAAAACAAATGCGAAACCTTAATTTTATTTCTACCAAAAGTCAGCCCGCTTAACTTTCCTAAGGTTTCAGATTTTTGAATTAGAGCAAAAAAGGCTTCGGCACAAAACAAAAACAAATATGGGGAGAGGGGATCCCCTTGTCTGAGACCCCTTTGAGGTATCACCTTCCCTGTAATTTCTCCGTTAACAAGAAAAGAATAGACGACAGAGGTGACACAACGCATAACCTTTGTTACCCAATTTTTATTGTAACCCAACTTAATCATCACTGCTTCAATGAACCTCCATTCCACTCTATCATAAGCTTTGGCCATGTCCAATTTAAGAGCAACTTTTGAACCATTATGAAATCTATCTTTCTTCGTACAATGTAAACCTTCAAAGCCAATGATGACATTATCATGTATAATTCTCCCTCCTACAAATGCACTCTGGTTCTCGGAAATCACTTCATCCAAAGATTTCTTAAGCCTATTTGCAATGCATTTCGACACAATTTTATAGATCACATTGCATAAGCTTATAGGTCTGAAGTTTTCTACCCTTTCTGGCTTCTCAATTTTGGGAATTAACGCGACAAGAGTATCATTAAAATAATCAACAGGACCATTGTTGTTCAAAATATGCAAACAAATTCTTATCACGTCATCTTTAACAACATCCAAGTGAGTTTGATAAAACCAGCTGTCAGCCCATCAATTCCAGGAGATTTGAACGGATTCATACTCTTAAGAGTAGTGATTATATCATTCTCCGTAAAGTCCGACAAAGATATTCATTCATGTAATCAGAGATTTTTGACTCTATACAATCAAGAACAATGTTGACATCAAAATCATTGGGTTGTGAAGACGCAAAAAGATTTTCAAAGTACCTGAAAATAATGTTCGATACTCTGGACTTTTCAACCTGCCAGCAACCATCTTGATCCTTTAACCCTTTGATTTCATTCTTTTTCTTTCTTGAGGAAGCTTTGTGATGGAAGAACCTCGTGTTTTTATCACCACATTTAAGCCAAAGAGCCCTACTTCTCTGTCTCCAATACACTTCTTCTTTTTCCAATAACAGATTAAGACGTTTCTCTTCCTCCTTAATTTCTCTCCACAATGATGGGGTGTTTGCCAATGAGAGATCAGAAATCTTTTTCTTAGAGACATCAATATTTCTCCTTAACTCTTTCCTTTTATTCTCATTCCACCACTTAAGTTTCGCGCCACATCCTACTAGTTTTTGTTTCAATTCCTTTGGACTATTGCTAGAACCAACATTTTCCCAAAAGTTGGAGATTACCTTGGAACAATCTCCGTCCTCACCCCAAGCATCCTCATAATGAAATCTGTTATTTTTCTTCCTCTTATTACTCTTTACTTCTGAATCAAGTCTGCTTATGTATACTATCAAAGGTTTATGATCCGAACACCACCAACTTAAAGTTGCCAACTTAGATCTGGGAAATAATTGATTCCATTCTCTGTTGCATAATCCTCGATCCAACCTTTCCATTACAACACCATTCGAAAACTTACCTACCCAAGTCATCTCCTTATCAAAATTCCCAAAATCTTTTAAATTGCAATCATCCAGAACATCCTTAAATCTATCCATAGCAGCAACACTTCTTCTGTTTCCCCTATCCTCTCATGATTTCCCAAAATTTCATTAAAATCACCTATACACAACCAGGGTCCCAAACACATGTCCCTGATTTTCCTCAAAAGCTCCCAAGAATGGACTCTCTTTGATTGATCAAGATTTCTGTAAAAACCTGTGATGAACCAAGGAGTAAAACCATCGCCACTAACACGACCCGTAATGTGACCAACAGACCAAGAAAGCACCTCAATCTTTAAATTTTCACCCCACAATAACATTAATCCTCCACCAGTTCCTACTCTATCAACTACCCAATAATTATCAAACCTTAATCTTTGAGCCAGACAAGAAGCTTTCTGTTTAGATAATCTTGTCTCCATCAGAAAAATAATATCAGGGTTATATTTTTTTTATATGGGAATAAAGGGCCTTGAATGTCCAGGAATTCCCAATACCCTGGACATTCCAGCTGAGGAGATTCATGGCTCTCGGCGGGCTTGCATAGCAAGCCTCGCCGCTTCTGATATAAAAGAAGGATGTGAGCAATCTGAATTTGCTGAAAGCTCAACCCCAACATTGTTATCTGACTCTCCCAAGGTTAAATTTGACTGAGAAGGATTACCTTTTCCACAAGTTTGTTCAACATTCTGAATGATTTCATTACCACCTCTCTTGGCATTTCGAGCTTTAGCTTTAATTGAAATTTTCTTCCTGTTGGCAAGCACTTTTCCATCTGTACCACCACCCGCTGAAAAAGAAATACCCTTTTCCGATAAAGGTAATTGGACTTTTTCAATGTGTGTTTCATCATCATGAACTGCTATTTCAGAAGCTATAACATTAAACCTTTTCTTCATACTTTCTTTCCCCTCAGGTCCTTCATCCGTGCTTGAATAGTTCTCTTCAATTGCTCATTTTTTCTTCTCCAGGCCTTTATTTTCAACCGACGTTGTTACCATGATATTGTCTTCCTCTTTAGAAGAACTACGAATTGCCTCTAAATATGACCCGTCAACAGCTAACCGATTCACACTTCTGCCCTCCTCTCTAGCTATCTTCGATCTCAACATCTCCGAAAATGCCAGCTCCTCGTGTGTAGCATCCATACTTTCTAACATACCTGAGGTCTGACCTTGAGTATACCTTGTTACATCACAGGAATCCTCCAAATTTCCTCCGCTCTCCTCTTCATCATCTTCTTCTATCTGATCAAAACATGTTTTTACAGTACTCTCATACTTTAGCCATGGTCCGTATAAATTATAAGCTTTGCCTTTTAGATCCTCTACCTTGACACGTTGTTGACCGCACTCCTAACAATCATGGCCCCATCTTCCACAACTATAACATAGATATGGCAATCTATCAAACTTAAATTATATCCATTGTTTTTTTCCTTCCACGTTTATATATCTACCCACAAAAATACTTTTGTCCAAAGGAAACAATACCTTAGCTCTCCCCACCCTCTGCAGATAAGAACTCTGGTTATTTCTCCATTTAACTTCGAGAACTTCTCCTGCTAAACTTCCCATTCTCCTGATATTATTTTCTGTAAAAGCTGATAAAGGGAACCCCGTCATTCTAATCCAGCATGGTACTCCTGTAAATTTCACATCCTCCCAGTTGCCCGATTCTGGCCACTTCTCCACAATCATTAAGCCTCCACCGAAGGTCCATGGCATCTTTTCAGTGACCCATTTAGCATCCTCCTGCTTCTCAAATGTTAGACCAATAGTGGTTCTTTCTTTGTCAACTCTCAAAATCGTAGCTTGCCACTTTGCTTCAAGCTTCCAGATTCTTCCGAACATTGTACGAATGAACTTTGCAGTATAATACTTTCTTGAAACCACATAACCCACTACAGATCTCGCTCTCAATTCGATCTCATTCTTACCTCCATCAGCCCAGTCTTCTTCTTCTTGTTCCATTGTTAGTTTACTAGTCTTGCTCACGATCTCATCGACTTTTCTATTTGTATCAGCCATAGCAATGTAGACAAGAAAAGAAAGAAGTGAATACCAAACGTCACAAGACCACAGGTACAGGGTTACTCAGAAGAGATAATTACGCTCAGACCTAGATATTAGAAAGGGCTTGTTTGGCAAACTCTGCTTTAACAAAATATGTAAGTCTTTGTTTTTTTAAAAATTTATTTTTTTAAATTTTTTGATATAAATGTTAAAGAGATGTTTCATTTTCGTTATTTGTGAAAAAATAAATACTTTTTTGTGGAAAGAAATAGAGTTTTGTATACCTTTTTGTTTCTAGAAATAAGTCCTTATTTCTGAAAAATAGAGTTGGAATCCTTGGAGTCTAATGATTTTGGAGTTCTTGAAGACCCATATTAACACCGTTGGATTAAGAGAAAATATACGATGGATGGTGTTTTTATTTTAAAAAACCGTTGTCACTCAATTACTACCCCTTTTTCTTCCATTTGCATACTGTTATACATATGTTAATTATTGTTTTACATTTTCTCTCATAAATCAAATCAAATACCAGAATATAGAAACACTTCTTCCCTAAATCAAATCGCAGAAAATAGAAGCAAAGTAATCAAGTATCAAGTGCGGGATTCATGTTCGATTGTCTCCCTTTGATTCATTGTTGCAGTATAAGGAGATGAGAATTATGAGTTTGGAAACAATAAAAAAATGAAGAACATATATATATATATATATATATATATATATATATATATGACACTATCACCTAAATAAGATATGAAGAATCCATATACCTCTTGACTGTTCTTCTTGAATCAATATTTGGAGAACAACGAAACTATATAATTTTGAAAGATAAAAATTATGAAGCAACTGTAAATTTAGTGAAGGACAACTAAAGCAGTTGAAGATGTGTAATGACTCGGGTTTTCAGCAATTATTTATTATTTTATTTTAAATTTTCTAAAAGAGGAGGTATAAAAAATTTAAAATTTTATTCCTGTTTAGTGGATTTTCAAAAACAATTATTTGAGTATATAATTAGTTCTTGGTCCGGTGTGATGCCAGGACTTTTGGTTGTTCGAATATTATGTGAATAATAGTTGGTGCAACTATTTGAAGATTATGTGATTATATGATTAAATTGTGTTACGTGTTAAATGTGCATTTTATTTGTTTATTTCTGTCGGAGTGGGTAGTTTAGAAATTTGATTTATTTTATTCTTTTCGATAAATCAAAATTGTCTTTCGATTTTAAAACCAATATTTGTATTTATTTGAGCCTAGAAGTTTTATCCGAGATAAATTATCAAAATATTCAAATTTTAATATTTTGATATTTTTGGTGTATTTAAAAATATTTGAAGACTTGCAAATAATTATTTTAATTATTTGCGCTTTAAAAATGATTTTTTAAGCATTATTTGTGAAAATAGAGAAAGACTTTAAAAACATTGTTTTTTTTCAAATATTGTGTATTCAGGATATTTAAAAATTTTAGAAAATTTTATTTTAAAATTTGGGGACAATTTTGTATCCCTACATTTAATTTATTATTAAAATAGCTGTTGTTTAAAAATTGAGGTGTGGTTTTATTAAGGGGTTAAATATCACTTTGGTCACTGAAGTGAGCTCCATGTATCAATAATTTCATCAGTTTGAACGAGGTCTCATCTGTACCACTTTAGTATTGAGTAATGATACTCCCGTTAAGCTGAGCATTTGACCTGACGGAATACGTGACTTGGCAGTGTCTAGTTGGCCACAGTGTTATGTAACGTTCATTTAACTGCTGAGGTGGACTCCAACGGCTAATTGACTATATATACACACACACACTTTAAACTCAAAACACATACATACAAAAGCTCTCTAGGGTTCTTAAACTGAAATCAAATCTTTATTGTATAAGAAAGACAATTCATCAAGGATGGCATCAAATGGAAGCCATGGTGGGAGTACTTCTGTGGAGTCTGTGAATAACTGGGAGCATAAGCCTTGTTTTTGTTTTTGTGGGAAAATAGCAAGGTTGTGTACCTCTTGGACTAGGGCTGAGCATTCGGTCGGTTCGGTTCAAAACCGAACCGAACCGAAATAACCGAAAACCGAAATGTCAAAATTTTCATAAACCGAACCGAACCGAATTATCTGTTAAAACCGAACCGAACCGAACCGATATATTTCGGTTAATTCGGTTTCAGTTATGAAATAACCGAATTTTGTTGATTTTTGAATTTTAAGAAAATAATATTATGAAAAATCAAGATACTCATTAAACATTAATACACTCAACTACTCAAGCCTTTTAGCAATTAGCAAATTAGCAAAATAACCAAGAAATTAGTTGTACACAAATCACAATTCACAAATATAGAGTAGTGAGTAGTCGATTAGATATATTTGAGGCTTTAAATCTTTGATTTGATTTGAAGTCGGCGGGTGGCGTCTGGAGGTGGGAGAGCACTGGAGCAGTGGAGTGTCTGGAGTCGAGCGTGTAATTGGGTTAGTGTAATACTGTAATCAGGTAATGTGTTTGTGTATCGTGTAGGCAGTAGTCGTGACTTGTGTACTATCTATTAACTATTTCTATTTTCTATATTATATATAAATATATATTATAATTAAAAAATATATATATTTCGGTTATTTCGGTTATAACCGTATTTATAATTTTAATAACCGAACCGAACCGAATTGTAATTCGGTTAATAACCGAAAACCGAATTAACGGAATTTTCAGAAAAATAAAAACCGGACTTAACCAAAATTGCACGGTTCGGTTCGGTTATTCAGTTTCGGTTCGGTTTTGCTCAGCCCTATCTTGGACATTGAAAAATCCCGGTAGAAGATTCTACACATGTCCAACAGCTAAGGTAATTTCTTAATGTTTCTTAATGCTTGCTAGTTTTCATACACATGTATTACATTGGTTGTAAAAAAATCGCAGGATGTGCAAGGATGTCACTTTTTCCAGTGGTGTGATGAAGCCTTTACTAATAGGACTCTTGATGTAATCACCCATCTAAATCACAGGAGATTGTTTTTGGAAGAGAAACTGAAGTTGGTTGAAGAAAATCTCGAACAAAGTTGTGAAAAAAAGAAAATACTGAAGAGTGAAAAAATGAAGTTATTGCAAGAAAGAGCTGCTGTGGAAGTTGAAAAAAAATTGATTGCAAAGCGGTTGAAGTTATGTTTGGTTGTTGTGGTGCTGCTGCCTGCAATTATGACTTTAAAGTAATGTAATAAGTAGAGGTGGTAGGACGGATGGTTAAGTACTAGTGATATATATATATATATATATATATATATATATATATATATATATATATATATATGTACCTGGTAGGTGATTGTAATGAATGCAATTTTCAAACAATATATGACATTCAAGAATAAAAAAAAAAGAGTGGCAAAATACAGAATGAAACCACAGTAGCATAATTCCATAAATTCATTGTCACTGCAAAAGATAGATAATGTACTACATATTGTCTTAAAGCATACGACACTGCCATAACAAACCAACTTGAAAAACATTTCAAGGTCTTAGCAATAAACACTTAAGCAGACTGAAATTTAGTTCAAGTCTCTTAGCAAAAGCCACTAAACAAAAGATTGGAGAAAATATCATCCAATTATAAAGGCATGAAATAAGCCTGGTACCCAACTTCTCCCCTGAGGTTGTCCTCCAGCCTCTTAGATTCCTCAGTTGGCAGACATGCATCCCTTCCCTTGGGGTCATCATCCTTCACAAAAGGTAATTTCTTTCTTGGAATCTTGAATGTTGGCATCATCCTTGGAGTTTCCACAGAACTAGTCTTCTCTACAGCATCTTGGCCTGAATTGATAACAGATTTGTCCTTGCTGATGTTTTTTTCAGCCCTTCTAATTGGCAATTTTTTTGTTGGAGTCTTCTTTTTTGGCCTCTCCATAGTAGCATCATTGTTCTTCTCACTTGAAGAGTAGTCAGATCTCAACTCCCAAGAACCAAAATCAGACTCATCACTTGCAATCTGTGTATCAACAGGGGCACTATTACCCCCCTCTTTTCTCACATTATTCATTCCAACACTCATATCACGCATTACTTTTTTGGAATTCTCCATATATTCTACAAACTCCTCGTCACTATCAGCAAACAAGTCAACATCACTCACACTCTCCGAACCTTCACTCTCAGTTTCTGCACTATAATCTGGATCATCATCTTCATCAGACTTACCTCCTACTATATCATCAGACTTACCTCCTACTACATCATCAGACTTACCTTTGTCAACGTCTTCATCAGACTCATGTGGTAGGTCAATGACCTCATCTATCTCATAGTGATCAACAAACAAATCCAACCTTCCGAGGGGTCTATGAATTTCAATCATTTCCCTAACAGTACTATCATCATACAATAATTTTACACCATCCTCAATACACATTCCTTTGCTTTTAAAATAAACCAGATCGGATGGGCTATAACCAAACTTTTCAGCAAAATCATCCAAATCTCTAAAGGAAAATAAATCTATGTCAAACCCAGGAATAACATCGACTTTACCCCCCTTATACTCGATTACAGGATCATGTACCAACTCCCCGTGATGATGCACAAACAAACTTACGAATGAATCCATACTGTAACAGAAACTTAAATTATCACATTCACAAACGCACGCAACAGATCAATTCAAAACATTCAACAAATTCAAAACAAAGATGATATAGCATAACGATTAAAAACAACTACAACAAACACATATCAATTGAATACGGGGACAGATGATTACATACCTTTGCCAGTAGAGACGAATCTGAGCTACTTGCAACTGACTTCACACCCTCCGCGTTGTTTGCCTCACCAATTAGGTTAGCGACCTCAGTCGATACTTTCCCCAATTTGATCGTCTTCGATGTATTTGCCCTAATTATATGTTTTTATTTTGTTTATGTTGTTTTACTTTATAATTAGTTTTTTTTATTAAAACACGTATGCTTACAGCTGGATTGCCACCTATACTACAACTATTGGCCAGCTCAGTGCCATGTCAGCGCCGTCACGTATTCCGTCAGGTCAAATGGTCATCTTAACGGGAGTATCATTACTCGATACTAAAGTGGTACAGATGAGACCTCGTTCAAACTGATGAAATTATTGATACATGAAGCTCACTTCAGTGACCAAAATGATATTTAACCCTTTTATTAAGTTGTTGCATCACCGTACACGGAGCTGTTATCAAATTTCTTGTAAAGCAAGCCTTTTCAGATAAACACCGACGCACACAAATTCTATACACGCAGCCAGGTGGGGGAGATAATTGGGGATTAGGGTTTCTCTCATCTTGTTATTCAATTCAATCGATTCTATTGAAGCAAGCTCTAATCAGGTGTAGATCGAATATACATATCAGTTTATGTGTGTATGTATTATATACCTGTGTTTTTGGTGTTGATTGGTACTGGTGGTTAAGTGTCGTTGGCGGTGGTGGTTCAAACGGAGATGGAGGTCAGAGATGAGGCTGAGAAGAGAGGCGGCGGTGATTGATTTGTTGGGTAGTTCTATGGTGGGTCAGCGGCGCCAGTCGCCGGAGAAGAGAACTAGTCTGGGCAGCGAGAGGAAACTGAACAGTGAGAGAGAGAGAGAGAGAGGAAGGACGATGGTGGCTGTGTATATGTATATCGATGGTTGTGGTGCGGTGGAGCTGTCACCGGAGGCTGGCTGCGAAAGCAACTAGCGGTGGTAGTGAAACAGGATGAGGCCGGAGTTGGGGCCATCGTCGCCACGTCTTGACTGGGTTGCGTGGTGGCGCGGAGGAGCTGAGTCGCCGGAATGATACAGGCCTGACCAGAGATGAAAGGGAAATGGATTTAAGTGAAAAAAGGAGGAAAGAAGGTTGGTTGTTGATGGATGATGTAAACAACGGGTGTGTATATTCCTATGGCCGACGGCTGTTAATTTTTCTGCATTGACGGCTGTTGGTAGTGATCAGAGCAATAAGGTGGGTGTGATGGAAGGCTGATTCGATGGAAGTGCAATTATAGTACAGGGAGAGTAATTAATCAAAGTCACAGAAGTTATTTGGCTGCGAGTAGTGGCGAGTTGGCTTATACAGTCGACGGAGATGCAACAAGGGTGGATGAGGTGGTGGTTGTCAGGGGTTGTATGTATGTGGATCTGTTGGTGGCGCCGCATTTGGGAGCAGTGTTGGTGGATTTAATGGCAACACAGCCAGGGGTTGCTGCTATAGCAATGGCCTATTGTGTGGTTAAAAACAGGGGAGTGTGTGTATAAAGGGTGTGGTTGTGGGGAATTAATTGGGTTACTTTAGTGATTTTGCGATTTGAGTCTACACAAGTCACAACTATTCTGGAAATCAGTGAGATTTAGTGATCAAATAATTGTTTGACGTGGCATAAGTGTTTTAGAGTTGCGAATTGAATGACTCGGATGTAGTTGGAATCTTGCGAGCAGATAAGCAGTATTGATATATCGATAATACTTATGATTGTACGAGAATTGCTACGTGTATACATTTTGGAAAAGCATGATATTATGAGCATATTATATGTGTTATTTTAGGACTTTGCATCTAGAATTTAAATCCAAATAGTTGGATCGTGATTGAAATTGCAACTGTATTATTAAGATAATACATGATTATTGTAATTAAATTTCCGACTTTATTTTATTAGAATTTTGTGACGATGGCTATAAGTTTTATTAAAATTCCGGAAATTATTGTTGATTATGAATTGTCAGGCTTAGCTATATAAGTTGACGTTTTGACAATAATTATATTTTTGGACAGAGATTGTTGTGTTATTGAGATGGGGTTTGCTCGATTTTAAAAGGACGTGTTGTACAAATATTACATTATTTTATTAATTTAGTTTGATTAAGTTCCGAGTTGATTTGAGATGTGATTGAATTACAATTAGATTTGTAATTCTGAATGACTGAATTTATATCTGGATTTGGATTATATACAGAAGTATATTGTCAATGTGTCTATTGTTTGTATATAATCAGAGGGTGAGGTTAAAATTAGAAGCTGTTTTAAATTAGAACTTAGAACTCATATAGAATCATTAGATTATTGTTAAATCAATGGTCATGATCAAATGTTGCATTTAATATTAGTTATTTAATATCTTTTTTTACTTGATTATAGGTAATTAATGAATGCATTAAATGCTATAATTATATGTATTAAAATTTAATTATTACCTTCTAATCAAATTGCTTGTTATATTAGTTGATAACATACTTCCTATGTTCTACAGCAGTATCGGTATAATTATTAAATCATATTAGTGTATAATACTTACGTGCTATAACAGTATTTGTATTTTCCTATAAAAATATTGCATTATAAAATTATTTTCTATTATATTAATATATGTTCTGCAGCAGTATGACGTAGTAATTTGCATCTTACTACAAATGTATTGCATTATAAAATCATTTTCTATTATATTAATATATGTTCCGCAGCAGTATATACATAATTTGTATTTTCCTACAATTTGTAAAATCATTTTTAATTATATTAATATATGTTCCGCAGCAGGATGACGTACTTTCCTACAAAACAATTTGTATTATAAAATCATTTTTAATTATATTAATACATGTTCCGTAGCAGTATGACGTAGTAATTTGTATTGAAGATCTTTAACAAATATTCTGCTGCAGTATAAGCCTAAGTTATATGATTGAATTATATAATTTTGGAAAGTTTACATTAATCATGGGATTAAATATTGTCATTTAATGAAGGTTCTAAGGTTCTAAAACTAAGAGGTTCTATGTGGAACCTGACCCTATAATCAGATGTAAGATTATATACATGATTATTAGATTATATTTATATTTATATAAATATTAAAGCATGTAAATTAATCGCTACGTGCTTATGTGACTACGTGTTTAACTGATTGATACTATGTGTATATATTAGTTGTTTATATTATATGTTTATATTGCGAAGGGTAGTAATATTATTTCGATTCTGCAATTTAGACGATGCTCTGGATTGTTCGGCAACTGAGTATTGCTTTGTTGTCATATATAGTTTATCGAAAAGCGTGCATCAACAAATTTCGGAAGCAAGCAAATAGTCTTGCAAGCCAAGTCAGAATAATGCGATAAGACGAGAGTGATGTTGTAGATAGTCTAGTAAAAGCTAGCAAGTACAGAGATTAACATTTGAGGCAAGTCTTGAACCTCGAGTAGTGTGACCGAGTTGTCACCTGTTTTTCTGTCAGAGGCAAGTATTCCTATTCTTTTCTTGAATTTTAAGAGCCAGTATTTCAACTCCCTCTTTTTATAAAACAAATTTTCTAAATTACAACTTGTACATCCTGCAAGCATGGCTACCTCATTTTCTTTAACTTACATTTTATGAAGTGCCTCAAATGTATCGAGCACGAAAGTTGTTTTACTTAAATCATTATTTTGACATGTGTACACTCACATTCTGTCTACGATATTTTATCAACTGTGGTTTTATAAAATTGTTTCCCCTTGAAAGAACTTTTATTTAAATGTTCTAGAAATGTTGAACCGTTAATCTAACGGTTATTATTATGGTTTTGATA
This sequence comes from Daucus carota subsp. sativus, assembly GCF_001625215.2. Classification (NCBI taxonomy): domain Eukaryota; kingdom Viridiplantae; phylum Streptophyta; class Magnoliopsida; order Apiales; family Apiaceae; genus Daucus; species Daucus carota. Next base: position 14,379,757 of record NC_030387.2, read on the forward strand.
TAAAACAAGGTTGTCGATTATTTTGATACCTTGCTTATTTTGTGATTGGAACGTATGCGTAGGAGACCGAGACGCCGGTCCAGCGATTATTAGGCCAATGTGTGCCTGGAATTCCTTAGATTTGGTGACATGCTTCGTGCATGATCTGGTGCTATCTCGCGACTGATCATTGGCTATAGCATAGCGTTAATATTCCAATCACACCTTAAAAGTGTTGTGAAATGGTTTATAGACTAATGTTATTCTTATTAGCATTAAGTTTCAGACTAGTTTTACAGATTAATTCGAAGTTCATATTGTCGTTGAAGCATTTGTTGCTCAATGATAATTAGAGCCAAGAATGAGTTGAGATCTTCTTATTTATTCAACCAACCATTGTCATGCTGGTTTAGCAGGCTAAATACAGTAAACTTAGCCGATGATGGAGGATACTGAAATATTTTAGGAATTTCTTGAACAGTGTTTTATGAAGAGCAGATTATCAAAGTTATTTTGAACTTCTAAATGATTAATTTTTGAAGTTCTTGCAAAGGTATTATTTTATGAGATTTGCTATAATGCGAATCAAAATGGTTTGAAAGATTTTGAGATGAATCATTTATTTGATTCTAAATGTTTTCTCATGTCTAGAAAATCTCTCCAGTTTGGAATTGCATTATCAATGTTTTAAATTGAAATCCAGTATCTATTGGATTGGAAAATTCCCTGCATATTATGGATTTATCTTACTATGCTTTTATATTCATCTTGCTGAGCATTTTCGCTCACCCTTGCTATTATTTCTAACCCTTTCAGCTAGGGATTAAGATGAGTTGTTTGAGCTGCGCGTAAGAATAATGCTAGACGAGATTGCCATGGAGATGTCTACGAGAATAGTTCTGGTTAAAATTGAATTATTTCAGTTCAGTTGTATAATAGATTTATTTATTTGGTTATCAGTTACTTTTCTTATCGAGATTTAACTGATAATGTAGTTTAAGTTCTAATAAGATTTGAGATTTTGGATTCTGATTTCAGTGTTGTAACCTATTAGCGATCCTGTTTTTAGGGGGTCAAAGTGATTTTAATTTAAATCTCTCTTAAAATTTTCAGAAATTCAAATATTTGTTTTTACCTTCTTCCGCAAAATACAGGTTTTAAATTATTATTTTTTAGTGGCACCAAATCCAGACCCCTGGATTTTTGGGATGTCACAAGATGGACATAAATTGAAGATAAACATGTTGATAGACTTGTCTGAGCGGAAAAACCTCCATGAGCGAAACCGAGTATGCAAACAATTCTCCCAAAATAGAAAATTGCTTTAAAAAAGACTTTATTTTGCAGCCGTTAGATTAGAAAGAAATGAACGGTCCAGATGAAAGACTGAATACTCATAATAATTGTGGTCTCCACAGAACTTGGACCCTGAAAAATAAGGTTGGACAGAGGCCACAAAGTACTTCCTCCGTATCATTTTAGTTGTCCATTTTTTACTTTCAATGGTCTGAGTCGTCTGACTGTTTTTTGACTGAAAAATAAGAACAATTCTTTAAGTATCTTTAAAAAATGAATATTATATTATAAAATAGATTGTATGTGTTTGTAATGATATAATAATTTAATATTTTTCCAATTATATATAAAATTCAGTCAAATTCTGATCAATTTGATCATTGAAAGTCAAAACTGGACAAATAAAAAGGGACGGGGGGAGTATTTAAAAAAATTATATTGGAAACATAAGATATATAAGTTATCCTTACATTGCACCAATAAAATTAATGAGCGGAAAACTATTTTTGTAAACAAATATCAAAGTCCAAATATAAACCTGCGAATAAAACTCAACCATACACGTGATAAAGTAACTATTTGTTAATATCACGCCAACATATTTGAGATATCCTGGAGTATTATCAACTACTCATGCATATCCATGAACTATCCAACTTAAAAATAAATATAACTCTCAATGTGCAAATCACTTAAAAAGAATATTCACTCCCAGTAGATTAGTGAGTCATGTGCTACAAATAAAATCTTTCAATTTATTCAACTGAGCTTTCAAAACACTTAACGACCTTCATAGGATAGATATGAACAAGAGCTAATTCTCAGTAGGGGGACATGCTTGTAGTTCTTCAACAGAAATTGGAGGAATAGGAATTGGCCTTCCATCAGTAAGAATTCTTGAAATATCATCAGTACGGGGACCTGCTCGTAATTCTTCAACAGAATTTGAAATGGGAACATGAACATGTTTGACTCTTTCTTTTTCCATAGTTAATTCATAAGTGGAACCTGTAGTAGAGATAAGACGAGCATAGCTAGCCAAAACTATATGATTGATTAGTATAACTAGTAACAATAATGAGCTGATTCTCACCAATGATCTATCCATTATTGTAAATATGTTCGGAGGACTCCGGTACAGATTTGTTGTAAAATCTGACTATAGAATGGTGATGTATGTGTGTGATTCATGTTATGAGTATTTATAAAGATATACATAAAAAGTTTATAAACGTAATTGATATATGACGAGGGGTGCATTCAATTGAGATTTTAATAGATTTTTTTTAGTCTATGGATTTTAATGGATTGTATGTGATTTTGATATTGTGCTGATTTTTGATAAAATGTCACAGAGTTGATAGGATTTAAACACAATTTATCAAAATCCCATTAATTTTGGTGGGATTTCAAAAAACTTAAAATACACTGAAGAATGCCACAAAATCCATCATTTTATGAAATCCAAAAAAATCCATCGGCATTTGAATACCATCAGATTTTAATGGATTTTAAACAATACCAATTGAATACCATCGGATTTTAAAGCATAATTTAAAATCCCAATTGAATACCACCAGATTTTGTAGCATAAATTAAAATCCCAATTAAATATCTCAAGATTTTAATAGATTTCAAATAATCCCAATCGAATACGCTCAGATTTTATGAATGAAAACAAATGCTTTAAAATCCCAATCCAATACACCCCTCGACATATGTGTTTACAGTTTTGTAATTGTAACGGACAATTCAATTTAGAATGAATACAAAAGTGGTTTGAAATGAATACAAATGTGGGGTTATGTAAAATGTAACTGATGTATGACATATATGTTGACAATTATATTATTGTAACGGAACATTTGATTTAGAATGAATACAAAAGTCGTTTGAAATGAATACAATTGTGAGGTCCAATAAAATGACATTCGGTTTATAGTGAATACAAAAATTGTTTGAAATGAATAAAATTATGGGTTTCAGTAAAATATCATTGATGTATGACATGTATGTTGACGATTTTATTATTATAACGAAAAATTCGATTTAGAATGAATACAAAAGTTGTCTGAAATGAATACGATTGGGGGGCCCGTAAAATGTAATTGATGACATATATGCTGATAGGTTTATTATTGTAATAGAATATTTGATTTAAAATGAATACATAAATTGTTTGACACTAATACAGTTGTGGGGTCAAATACTCTGTATCTTAAATGAGTTTAAGTTGGAGTCCATTATTACTTTTAAAATGGGGTCCGCTAATATTATTTCATAAACATATGAGCAAATTAGTATTTTACGCTAAAATATATTATAATAATTTATAATATTTTTATATATAAATAATAACCAGCGTAAATCCATGCAAGGCACATGCTTTTATAAAATACTAAAATTATGTAGGAGCCTCACAAGATCACTGACAGGATAATGCATACGGCTCAAGTGAACGTTCACAAATTGATGTAGGGTGCTTGGAAGCGTCTGTTCAATCAGGATTCCTCGTAGTTATATCATCCGAAGCTTTAATGAATTTTGCTAGAGGGAAGCCTCCCATTTACAAGTTCATCACAATACTAGATACCTGGTTATGGATCTTTGGGTCGCGCTCAAAGGAGAAACCATCCTTAAATAGAACCTTAGATACACTAATGCTCTACTTCAGAACCCTAAATTTTAAATAGATCTTCAGGTTCCAAATCTAAATATATGTTTTTTGCATCTTTGTGTGTGTTCAAAAATTATTTTAAAAAATAATATATAAGCACAACACTTTTTGCATGTGCAGCTGTACTGCAGAACCTTTGTTAATACTAGAAGGTTCTAAGGGTCCTTAGGCTAAGGATTACAAGAGGAACATGACCCATGGATCTTTAGGTCATATATTTCAATTAATGTCATCTATTTTTACACTTTCCTAAGTTTTACAGGCAAGGTCCACAATCTTCTAGCCTCCTCTTTCAGCATTTGATGAAGCTCAGAAAACTATTATCAATGTACTAATGGAGGAAACTATTAATAAACTAATGAATGATGTTGTCGTTGATTCTCAAAATAAATATTGCTAGAGGTGTATGAAGCTGCTATGAAAGATGAAGCGATTAGAGTGGCTATTTCTAAATGAAAGGAACTAGTTGTCTAGTAGAAAGGCAAGACTCTATTATATCTTCTAACCTTAAAACAAAATCACTACAAAAAATAAAAATGATAATAAGTACAAGGAACAAAGCAAGCACAAAGAACAAAACACACAAGCTTGAAATCAAGAATTCTACTACATCAAGACAACCTACGAGCGACTAAATAAAATGATAGAAGCAGACAAGATCATAAAAGCCCAATTGGAGTGAAATTTGTACACTTTGATAATGTTGAATTAATAAGAGATAATTATCATCACCACATGTCAATGGTGATATGTCCGATGCAGATAATTCATAACAAGGAGAATGTGAATTTCAGTAACTACAAAAGATATGTTATCAAAAATTCTCAAGGTATCCTTAAAGATTAAGATTAAGTAGTTGGATCATAATTTTAATCCTGAGAGAGATGATAGGGAAGATGACTTTATGCCTTTAGAGAAAGCGAAGCCAAAAAAAAATGAGTCATTGGTCCTTGATGACTTCAAACACGTTATAATTATATTGGTCCCTACATAAGGAAAGTCATATACATCAATTTGGATGAAATTGGGCATGAATCAAAATAAGTAATTTTATCATGTACATATCCATGGGCTGTCAAATGTATGTGAAATAGTTTAAGGAAAGAAAAGAAAAGAACAAAGATAAACTTATCTTGATTTTCTCCCAAAAATTTTCTTTTGAAAAATGGGATGATTGGGAGAGTCTCTCACACAAATTCATTCTTTTTGATACAAATTCTTCCTTTCTACAACAAATTGAGAGCAGGCTGAAGAAAGTTTATATTCAAACTTTTTTATTTTCTCTCACCTTTCTCATTTATTCTCTAATATTCTTCAAGTGAAAATCTAAGAGTAGTACAAGTATTGTTATTTGGGAAAGCATTCACTAGGAGAGAATTAATAATATATTAAGAGTGTATTCAATTGGAATCTGAAAAGGGTTTGTTTTTATTTATGAAATTCGAGTGTATTCAACTGGGAATTTTATAGCCATTGTCGGAGGTTCCATCGATTTTCACCGATGAAAAACTCCGAATCAGTTAATTTATCTTGATTTGTTCTTATTTTCTCAATAATACTCCCCAACGGATCTGTACTTTGATATTATATCTACTCGATTTTCAAGATTTTGATTTGGTGATGAATCAATTGGGACGGGTCAATGACGAGTTAGCGACTGCGATTCAGTTTTAGCCATTTCCGGAATCTACATATAGTTATATTCGGTACGGTAAGGATTGTGTAAATTGACCCCACGACAATGGCGTGAGTTCAAAATCTTCGTTCTTATTGTTTTTAAATGTATTTGTCTTATGTCCTTTGTTAATGGTTATATTTTCGTAATTGAATTTTGTGTCTCGTTTATTACTAGATTTATAAGGCTTTATATCGTAAATTGTGTTTTGGACATGTTCTTTAGTTTGAATTTTTATGTTCTTTTTGAGGGAGTGCCATGGTTGATGGCTTCTTGATCGTATATTGCGATTTTGGTTGTCTTTATTTTAACGATTGTGTCATTTTAGATGACTTTGTTTTGGTGCCAAGCATAATCTTTCATGCTTGTTTCTTTCTTTCTTCCTCCTTCTTTCCTCTCCACCTTATTTTCTTCCTTTCCGCGGATTTTGTCCTTTATCTGGGTTTTCTTCTCAGTCATTAAAGTTTTATTGGCTAAATTTCCGGGGCCATCTTTGCATGACCTTCGGTTAGTCGATAGACTTTTTTGAATGAAAGTTCTCATTTCTTCTTAGTTTTGCGGATTTTTTTTCTTTCGAGTGTTTTTTTCACGCATCATAAATTTTTATCTAATTTCTCGTGGGGCTTTTTGACATGCCCTTTGGTTAGATGAAAGTTTTTATGTATGAAAAAAACTCTTCCGATTCGGTATTGTATTTCGGTACAATTCACTGACGTGAAAGTCTTATGACAAAAAAAAATTGGGAATTTTAACATCTTGAGATATTCAATTACGAATTTAAATTATACTACAAAATCTGGTGGTATTCAATAAGGATTTCAAATTATAATTAAAAATTTGATGATATGTGAAATTATTTAAAATCTATTAAAATATGATCGTATTCAAATGTGATTGTTTTTTGGATTTCATGAAATGATGAATTTTGTGGGTTTGTCCAATATATATTACGTTTTTTAAAATCTAAGCATAATCTATGCGATTTTAAAACATTATGGCTAAATCTTTAAATCACTGTGTGCATCAAATTTTATGATATTTTATCTAAAATTTGCATAAAATCAAAATCACATATTATCTATTAAAATTTATAGATTATATAACTTTTTTTTTGAAACAAAGATTATATATAAAATATTAAAATTTCAGTTAAGTATGCCCTTAAATATTAGTAATTAATAATACTAGCAATATGCCCGTGCTTCGCACACGTGAATTTTAGTATGTCGCTGAAAATTGCTGAAAATTACTCTTTTCTTGTTATTTTTTTTGAACAGCTCCACATCATGCTATACTACATTAAGTATCAGAAATGCTTCAGGGTAAAGTTCCTGATATTTTCTTACCTGGTAAAAACTTATACATTGAACTTGCCTTTGTGCAGGCAATATCAATGTTTCGTTTATGCTATTAGCTTGGTTCTGAGTCACAACCTATCGATACTAGGAACACTGATGTGATCTCTACTCGTTCTCTTAAATCATGGTTTAACATCTCTGTGCGCTAATAAATTTCCTAATGATAATATACCATATGACTATTATCTCAATCATAAAACATGTAGTTGAAAACTATTAATAACCAAAATCCATTACATGCAATATCATGCTGCAACTGGTCATTTTCATTTCAACTTGATTAATGATTCATTAATAATAATTACTATAAAAGTACAATTACACCAAAAGAAATACAACTCCTAGGCTATCAAGACAGTACATGATAACTACAGGTTAATTGATGCAGATTCTGAATCTTCGGTGTTTACTGGCTGGCTATTCTTTGCAAAAGTTTCATCTTTTAGCTGGCAAGAAGAGCATTATCCCTTGAAAAAAAAATTCGGCTGAAACTGTAGCCAAGCGGAGAACCTGGTACAGTCTATCAGTTAGATTGATAGGTGCAGTTCCTCGAAATGCATCACTCTTTGTCAGGCAATAGATAGATCTCCATACCCTGTTATGAACTAGCCTGCAAATTGACACGACCACCAAAACACAGCATGAGATGACCCTGTTATCACTAACACATGAGAATGGTATATCTATATACATATCATCAGTGCAGTAGTTGAGTAACCTATATTAATTGTTCTTGAATCCGTAAATCTCTCTAGTTAATGACTCAGCCTCTGTCAGACAGGGCTTTCAACATCTGCTAGATATCCTCCGAGGATGCCTGCACATCTGTTTTGTACTTACCAGTGTCGATGGTAGGAAGCTTGCCAAAAATTAAAGCATATATGCAATGATATCCATCTAAAGATGAAAATGGCCAAGCTGAAAATATAGACTTGTCAGTGTACGACTATTTTGTAAAAACTCAAGGGAGGATGTTACAACGCTCGGCAGAGCTACCCTGCAGTAATGATGTGAAACAAAACGGCCTACTTATTTCTCGATTGAGTTTAATTTCCTTCTTTACTACTACTCTCCAAGCAACTATTTATTAATATTAACTTTGGATATCTCTCTTTAGATTTGTACTCTTGTTTCGCTGAACCTCTACACAAAGGCATTAATAGTTATTTAGAGATCATCAATGGTGGAAAAGTCAAGACAGAAGCCAAAGAAAAAGATGAATATCCATAAGTCAATACGGAATTAAAAAACAATACATAAGTTCAAAGAGAACCAAGTAAACCTCTTGCTAAATCATCCTAAACAAAAATAGCAGAAACAATGTTTCAAAGCATTGCAATCACTTATTCAAAAGGAAAAAACATAGTTCATCGCATTCCTAATATTGAATTCAAGCATCCATGAATATTGGGAAGCAAACTGGGCAGATGAAAACTGTCACTTCTCCTGCAGCATGAACAAATAAATGAACATTAGCCCATGGTGTTGCTTAATAATCGTGGCAAAATAATTGGAATGTTGTATATGAAAGGTAAAAATATAACCGTCTTAATTTTCTTGTTGGACGACTTGTAAGAGCCTGGAGTGTCTCCGGGAGTGTTTCCGTATTCATCCAAATCCACTACAATATTCTGTGTACAAATTTTTGAGTATATAAGATGTATTAGTGTGTCAAGCATGCATTGCCAAAGATAACATTGATGTTTAAAGTCTAAGAAAAAAACTTACATCGCCCATTCCGGAAGATGTTGAAGTGGGTGCATGACCCACTAAAGTTGCAGAATAACCAGACTCAAATGCATCACTTGCATAGTAGAGCTTGCTATTCAACAGTATGTTGTCACTTTTAAGCTGAATATTTAGAGTGACTTCTTTGCGAGCAATGTCCTTTATAATTTGAGGGAATTCTGTACTTTTCAACTACAATATATAAACTATGATAAGAATTTTTTTTAATAATAATTAAATACTGATTGTCACTAAAATAAAGGAAAAAAAAGTATTGTACATTAGTATTCTCTGCAATCAGTTTAGTAGCAGTCTTGCCGACCAGACGTTTCGCAGCACGGTCCATGAGAACAAAATTATAAGCTTCAGTATGGTCCTCGGCCAAAATAACAATACGATACCTGCAACAAAATACGGATCAATTATAATAGACGAATTAAAATTTTAATTTTATTGAAAATATGATGAAAAAGACAAAGAAGAGTATGTGCTCTTGAACAACTTGCACTTCTGTTGTTATAATACAAAATAGACACCCCTAAACTATTAGCTGGCAATATATTTCGCGTAAACACACGCACACATATTATTCAATTTCCACAATTTTGATAGTCACATTTTTGTTCCTTGCATGAATAAAATTAGCAATGAGTTCATAAATGTTAACTGAATAACATCATTGTATTTGCTGATGAAATTTGTTTTTGTATGACTTGTCACTTGTGTTCTGTTTGCAGACTACTGTATCAGGAATTGGCCTTTTTGATCACTTAATTCACATATGGGAATTCAATGGGGTTCTAGTACCAGTAACTTGCAGCCTATATTTCATGCTTAAAATTCTAACAATGACAAACAACATGTTAATAATTTGCCTACCTTTTCTCCGAAACCGGGTAGCTTCCTTGGCATTTTGCAGTACACTTAAACTTTCCCTCTATTGTGTATGCCTCCTCCCCACAACCAATGCAACTAAAAAACCACCAGGCAATCGACTCTTCTACAACCTTGACTTTAACTTTGCATAGTAAAAATGCCTGATAAAAAAGGAGTTTGTATTAGCTCAGGTTAATAATGTTTGTTAGGTTTAGACAAACATATACAGTCTGACCTCAAGCATGTCAGTGCTAGTCTTTTCACTAAGCTCTTTCAGCGATATAGTTTCAACAACCGGAGCAGCTGGAGTTAGATACTCAGATTGTGACGACAAACTTTTTTCAGCAGCTATATAGCCATCAGCACGGAGCCTAATCATTTGCAAACTATTAGATTATTTAAGAAGCATGGATGATATAAGATTGGCTGTACAAAGAAAACATGCAAACCTCTCTCGCATAGAAGTGACAATATCAGTATCCAGGTTGAAGTAGACCTTTGAAGATGGTATAGTACTTATCTGTACAGACTCTGGTGTGCAAAACAGACGCAAAAAAATGTTAAAAATAATTTCAGAATAACGAAATATAAGCAGGCCCATATAAAAATATATCTAAGTTAGACATACTCTTAAATATCTTCAGCTTTGTACTGGCCAATATAGCAATAAGAGGCTTTTCAGCTGCCTCACTGAACTCTGCATCAGTCGAGATGGCAAGCTTCCCCCACACAGTTACCTTGTGAGAGTGCCTGTACAATGAAAGAAACATGATATTAAAAAGTAATAAATTTGATTACATAGGACATATCACATGATTGACAAAATAAGTTATGTTATACTACTTATACCTTCCACCAGTTATTCGGAACCTTACTATGTTCCTGTCGCCGTACATGGTTTTGATAACAGTCACACGCTCAAAATCTTCAACAGCTCCAATAACATCTAAATGTAAGACAAATTAATTTAGATAAAAAAACAATATATAATGTCATTTGAAATCATATACAAAACTTGTTTGGTGAAAAATATATTAAGGACTAATTACCTGCTGAATATTCAGGATTCTCAGGGTCTGCATAAGAGTTTGCGATAGTGAATAGCTCGCTCAAGTCAACAAACTCAAATTTGTGAAAGGGAATCATGAAATCATCTTCTTTGATTTTCTCCACCGAAGTTGAAGGAGAAAAGTTGATAATGATTTTGGAGGATACCGGCCTCAACGTTCCCAACGCCTCTTTGGTAAAAAAGTTTGAAAGAATGTTAGGTCCTATTAACTCACTATATAATATGATATAGTGATCACAATCTGTAACACAGTATGACAATATGAGAGATTGAAAGTAGTAAACTGTTATATTCACAAAGCTTTGATGGTTACAAAAACTCTCTCAGTGATTTATATTGTATCACTAAGAGCTGCTAGGGTTCTTAACAATGTACTCGATAACTCAACTCATCTAGAGTAACCCTAATCTGTGTTTATATAGACACAGTTACAAAATCAATCTCTGATTTGATATCCTATAAATCAGCTATGTATTCTATCAATCAAAGATTGCTCCAGTTTTCTGTTTAGTTTCCATAGCCAGTAAATCACTCCTCCGCTTCTATCCTTCCTTGAAGTATATCCGCTTCTGAGCTCTTTCTACGTGTAAACTCTGACGAGTCTTGACTATGTAAACTCTGATCAGACTTTATCAAACTCTGTCAGACTTTACTAAACTCTGATCAGCTTCCAGATTAAACTCTGATGATTCCTGATCTAAAACAAACTTTAAGAACATTAGTAATCATCAATTATATCTAACAATCTCCCCCAACTTGTGCATAAATAAGTTATGTGCAAGTTAACAGATAATTGATGATGTCAAAACAGTTAAGTCAAATGCAACAGAGTTTAACTATATAACAGAAAACTTTTAAAACTTAAAGAAACTTTACTCCCTAACTTCATAGACACCATGAGCAGTCTTTAAGTATCCTCTGAGGAGTTCTTTTTCTGCTTCTTCAAGAGCTGCTACCATCTGTCTCTTTACATCTCTTAGTTCTGGATTTGAAACTCCAGTTTGATAAATTGCAGCTCTGAGATCATAGATCTTGTTCTTCTTCATGTCCTTATTCAGCATAATGTGGCCTTTGTCAGATTCTTCATTGAAACTCAGAGCACTGACTCCAGCTACTGTCTCCATTTTGGCTGAATTTTTCTTCATCTCAACCAGCTGTCCTTGACTGTTGAAGTATTTTGGAATAAAAGGTCCAGCATTTTTGTTTCCTGTAATACCCATCTTTCTTCTGATTTGATCTTTAAGCAGGTTGGAGATGTGTTGACATGACTTGTTTTTCACTTGAAATATGTGTGATACATATCTCAATTCCTCCCAGTGTTTAGCATAGAGATCTGCTTCAAGTACTCTAAACACTGTTCCATCAGACATGAAGTAGATAAGAATATTATCTCCTCTGTCATTCTTCACCAACTGGACTGAGTCTAATTTGTCCATTTTTTCTTGTAAAGCTCCAGTCTTGGGAGCACATAGAGATGAGGGGTCATCTGGTCTTGATCCTATACTCTGATCAAATTTTTCATATTTGGATCCCAGCCCTCCTTTATCTCTTCCTACTTTACGATGAGAGATTGGTTGAATTGGTCCCTTTTCAAAGCTTATCTCAGTCATCAGACTAGGCTTTGCAAATCCAGCTAATGGAGTAGTTGTTGGTTTGAACACAGCTTGAGCTTTGTCAGAGGTTGTGTCTTTCTTTGCATCCTTATTAACTTGAGCTATGTCAGAGGTTAATCTTTCTTTTTGAGGTTCTGCAACATGAGCTTTGTCAGAGATTGCAGCTTCTGATTTCTTTTCCTTTACAACTTGATCTTTGTCAGAGGTTGTATATTTCTTCTTATCCCAGCCTTTTTCAAGGTGCTCATCTACTTTGCTTTTGCCCTTGGATGTATATTCATCTTCAGAGTATACCTTTTTGACTGGTAAGCTCTGATCAGCAACAGTAGTTTCCTTGATCAATATTCCTTTTTCTTTTGGCTTGGTAGTTGATTTTGCAGGCTTTTGAATTTTTCCAGAGTTTATAGCTTCAACATGTTCCTTTTTCAGCTCAGCTTCCTCTGCAGCAATCAACTCTAAATCCAATTTGGCTTCTGGATTTTCTTGTTCAAAAATCAATCTAGCAAGCTCTTCATCAGTTAATGGTCTATCTGATCCAGCCACTGGTCTTTGCTTTGACCCAGATGTAACATTATGTGTTGGCACTGGAACAGACATTTGCTTAGATTTTGAACTGTCAGAGTTTGAAACTCTTCCACCAGTTCCTGCTTGAAATCTCTTGTGCTTTGTGAAGTCATCCACATCATCATCATCATCCTTCTTCTTTCACTTCAGAGTTTGAGTAGTAGACTTGCATTTGACTTTAGCTACTCTCTCCCTCTTTTTGACATCATCCTCATCAGGAATCAGAATTGATGTGATCAGAGAAAGTGAAGATTGGATGGCTTCAAGCTGCTTGGACATCCTTTCTTGAGTTGATTCAATCATGGTCATCCTCTTGTCCAGAGATTCATTTGCAGTCACCAGCTTCTATACATTTTCTTTCAGAGGTAGCAGAGTCCTTTTCTTTTCCATGTCATTTGTCTCCTTGATATTAGCCACTTCTGTTCTTAGACCATCTATTGATTTAGATGTCTGGGCATGAGCAGGATGAAATGTCTTCAGATAGAGAATTGTGCCTTTGAGGCTTGACATAACATCAGAGTTTGAAATTTTATTCTCTGCCATAGATAGAAAATCTTCAGCTTTTGCTGGCTCCAGAGAATGTTGGTGGCTCAACCAGAGTTTATCCCAGACTTCATTTGGTGGATCAACCTGAAGATCCCTGGGAAGTGGCTCAGAGTCTGTATTCAGAGTTTGCATCCTGTCATGATATTGGCTGGTAGACTCCCACTTCTGTTGTAGATGTGACTGAGGAACTTCATTATCATTTTCATCATTGTCATCATCTGAACTTTCATCATCTTCATCATTATCAGATGGAGGATCAGCAGCTTTCTCAACAGTATTAGACTGTGATTTGCTAGGCTCTTCACCAGCCTTAGCAAGAGACTGCAGAGCTTCCAAAGCTACTTTGTCAGATTCATCAACTACATCAGACTTGTAGTTTTATGGAGTTGTATCATGAACAATGGCATCCTCAGGAATTTTCATTGGAGAATGAGGAATTAGAGTGGAGTGGCCATGATCAGATAATGGAGTTTGAGGATCAGACATTTTTGCTCCAGCTTCAGATGTAATTGGTTCATCACACGTTATTTCTTCATCTACTGCAGAGGATGTAGTAGATGCTGTAGCACCATCAGAGATTGGAACAGCCTGAAGAGGAAGTACCATCAGAGCATGAGAAGGTTCTGGTAGTGTGGTAGATGGTGCTTGCTCTTCCTCAAGAGTGAAATCTGTTATCTCTGTGATGGGTACCTTTGTCCTTGCAGGCTTGTGAGCCCTTCTTTTGAATCTGGCTGGCTTTGGTTGAGGACTAGTTTGAACAGGTTCAGAGGTTGTTGCAGGAGTAGGTTCCAAATCATCATATTCATATGCTGCAACAAGCCTCCTTCTTTTCTGCTTTGGAGGAGAAGCAGCTTCAGTGTTTACTGGAATATCAGAGTTTGCTTGAGACTCAGAGTTTACTTGAGCCTCAGAGTTTAAATGAGCCTCAGAGTTTACTGGCTCATCAGCGTTTGTCGGCACATCAGAGTTTGCTTTAAGAACATGTGTAGCAACAGAGGTTCTTGTTCTTTTGGCAGTGGAGGGGGCTGCATCAGACTGTGCAGCCCTCTTGGACTTGGATGCAGAAGTTCTGGGTTGTTTGGGGATTGTAGGAGAGACTGGAGGTTGAGGTTGTTGTGGTTGTTGTACTGGGGGTATGTCCATCCTAGCTCTAACTTGAGCTGGAATCAGAAGAGGTCTCTGAATTGGATACTTCTCATCCTTGGAGATGAGGTCCTTAAACACTCTTTTATGAAGCCTGAATGGCTTGATTTCATCATCAACACCAAAATCTACCTCACCAACAGTTGTATTAAACAATAATTGACAGAATCTTGAGAAATATATGACTTGTCTATTCTCATGCATTCTTTCACCAATATTTCTAAGAACTAATCTACCAAAATCAAAATTAGTAGAGTAGATCAGAGAATACCCAATCTGCAGCATGTCCATTGGAATGGCATCCCAGTTTGTAGACTTCTTTTGAAATGCCCTGGTGATGCAGTCGAAAAAGAAACTCCATTCCCTTCTGAGCCCTGGGCGCTTCAGTTGTCCCAATTTGTCAAGTGATTCACTGTAGCCCAAATCAGTCATCATTGTTCTCAGATTTGCATCTCCATTAGTGATGTAAGCAGTGTCTAGTTCTGGCAGGTTGAATGCTGTTCTGACTGTGGCTGGAGTAACAAAATATTCCTCCCCTCCATATGAAAACACAATCGATGGTGATCCATCTTCACCACCATTGTCATATTTGCCCGTCCTCCAGAAATTGATGATCTGGCTTCCTGAGAGTCTGGCAGGAGCGGTGAGAGCGGTAGCAATGGCACTCTGTGCCAGAAATTGCTGCATGGGATGATAATCCCTTGGAGCGTCGGCAGTGTTTAGAATAGCGGCATGGTTATTGGTAACAAATTCCACACCTGCAAAGATGAATGCTGTAGTGGCCATTAGAACAGAGTTTAAGAAAGAAGGTGTTTGAGGAAGTGTGTGTGAGAAGATTTGAATTGCAGAGAGAAGAGAGTGTGAGTTTGTTGAGAGAGTGTGTGTAAAGATAAGTGAAGAATGAGCAATAAAATCTGATGATAAACTCTTCAGATTTTGTTTAGCTGGACACGCTTGGGCTCTTTGTTCACTTGGACACCTGTCAGATTTTAACTGGTAGATGAATGTTAGTGGGATGGAGAAAAGAGAGTAATAATCATGAGCGCAGTAAAACATGTGCAGTAATAAATGCTGATTACACGTTCTCCTATTAAAATGTTTTTGATGTAAACCCACTAACAATACACCCGTTTGGAATACTCCCTTCATATTCTCTGAATATTTGAACTCCTGAAATGTATAAGAGTTTTGAAAATCAAGATCAAATCCCTCGAATTTTAAACTCTGAGATTTAAATTAAAGAGAATAAATTCTAAATACCTCAAAATAAAGACATGATTTTTAGAAAATTCATCAAAAAATCAGAGTTTGTCATAGAATCCATAACTCAATAATGTGGTTGTGAAATAATGTGTGTGATTGAACATATGAGATCAGAGACTGAAGAATTTCACATTTTCGTAATTTTAAGGTAGACAAGAATAATTTATTTAAACTCTCAAGACATAGACAAAAGACATACTCTGATGGAGAAATATATAAACTAAACCCCCCCCCCTTTTTTTTTCAAGGACGCTTTTCAGTGTAAATGAATCACGACCTTTAAATATTATTTTGCAACAGTATTTCTCCAGTAATCAGAGATTGTGACTGGTCACCATAGACAATAAAATCTTGGCAATTACTTAATACCAGTAAGTGTTTGGGTCTTCCCAGTCACTGTCATATAGACATCTAAGATCTCAAAGGAGTACTATGCTTATTTGCAGGGGTATGTATATAGCATCAGAGTTTATAATCACTGTCTAATTTTCTGAGAGAAAATGCAAATTAGTTAGTCTCACTTATAATTAAGATATGTGAAGTAATAGAGTCTCAATGATATCAACATGCATATAGTGTAAAGGAGTAGCACAAAATTGAGATCAAGATTAAGGAACTGAACTGAGATTCATGATTACTAATTCATATCATGCTTCATAGTATCTTCACAGGTTTGTTTTCTCAGAGAAATAAAAATGAGATCATTAATCAAGATTCAGAGTTTACAAACATCAGAGAATATCGTCAGAGAATGACGATCAGAGAATATCGTCAAAGTATAGCACACAGAGTATATCATCAGAGAATGTCATCAGATTTTAACAATCAGAGTATATCATGGCAAATTTGTGAGCAATACATATGGTAATTTGACAATTGAAATTTGAAAGATCTGACCAGTATGTTTACTCAGTTCCTGATATCATTCCTAGCTCATTCACCAGTCTAGTGAAGGTTGCTTCACTTAGTGGTTTGGTGAATATGTCTGCTAGCTGCTGTTCTGTGGGAACAAAGTGAAGTTCAATGGTTCCTTCCTCCACATGCTCCCTTATAAAATGATATCTTATACTGATGTGCTTTGTCAGAGAATGTTGAACTGGGTTTCCTGTCATAGCAATAGCACTTTGGTTATCACAATAAATAGGAATTTTAGAAAAGGATAACCCATAGTCCAACAGTTGATTCTTCATCCAAAGAATTTGAGCACAGCAGCTGCCTGCAGCTATATACTCTGACTCTGCTGTTGATGTTGAAATGGACTTCTGCTTCTTGCTGTACCAAGAAACAAGTCTTCCACCCAGAAATTGACAACTCCCACTTGTGCTTTTCCTGTCAATTTTGCAACCTGCAAAATCTGCATCAGAGTATCCAATTAGACTAAAATCTGATTCTCTAGGATACCATAATCCCAATGATGTGGTTCCCTTGAGATATCTGAATATCCTCTTCACTGCAATCAGATGAGGCTCTCTTGGATCTGCCTGAAATCTTGCACATAGACATGTGGCATACATGATGTCTGGTCTACTTGCAGTCAGATAAAGCAAAGATCCAATCATTCCTCTATAGTTTGTGATATCCACTGATGCACCAATGTCTTTGTCTAGTTTGGTTGCTGTTGCCATAGGAGTAGTTGCAGCTGAACTGTCTTGCATACCAAATTTCTTCAAAAGATTTCTGGTATACTTGGCTTGATTTATAAAAATCCCATCTTCAGTCTGTTTAACTTGTAAACCCAGAAAATAACTGAGTTCCCCCATCATGCTCATTTGGTACCTAGACTGCATGAGCTTGGCAAATCTTTGACAGAGTTTAGCATTAGTGGAGCCAAAAATAATGTCATCAACATAGATTTGAACTAAAAGCAGATCATTACCATGATTCAAATAAAACAGGGTTTTATCTATGGTACCTCTAGTAAATCCACTTTCAAGAAGAAATTGAGCCAGAGTTTCATACCATGCCCTTGGAGCCTGCTTTAGTCCATAAAGTGCTTTGTCCAACCTGTAGACATAGTCTGGATGTTTTGGATCCACAAATCCTGGAGGTTGTTCAACATATACCTCTTCATCCAGTTTTCCATTCAGAAAAGCACTCTTGACATCCATCTGAAATACCTTGAATCTCTTGTGAGCAGCATAGGCCAGAAAGATTCTGATTGCCTCCAATCTTGCAACTGGGGCAAATGTCTCATCATAGTCAATACCTTCCTGTTGTGAGTACCCTTTTGCCACAAGCCTTGCTTTATTCCTTGTAATGACACCCTCACTGTCAGTTTTGTTTCTGAACACCCATTTTGTACCAACTATGGATCTGTCTTTAGGTCTTGGTACTAGGGTCCATACTTTGTTTCTCTCAAACTCATTTAGCTCCTCTTGCATTGCTTGAATCCAGTCAGCATCTTGAAGAGCTTCCTCCACCTTTTTAGGTTCTGTTTGTGACAGAAAGCAATGATGTAAACACTCATTTGCTGTAGCTGTCCTTGTTTGCACACCTGCTTCTGGATCTCCAATTATTAAATCAGGTGTGTGAGATTTTTTCCACTTCCTAGCATGTGGAAATTGACTATTTTCATCATTGGATCCTCCCCCTTGATCCATGCTCTCCTGATTCTGTTGATTATTCTCTGTAGCTCCCCCTGCATTTGTGCTATCAGAGTTTGAATCAGTATTCTCTGATGAGTTTGAGTTAGCATTCTCTGATGAGTCTTGGGTAGAGTCTGAAACATTCTGATGCTCCCCCTCAGCAAGTGCTTCATCATCATGAACTTGTAAATTTTCATCAGAGTTTGCTGTATTTTGTTCACAGTCAGAGTTTGACTGTTCATCAGAGTTTGTCGAATCAGAGAATATTTCTTCATTTTCAAAATGCAGTTTTTCATGATCATCCATATCTGTTAAGCCCATAATTTTCTTGTCATCAAATGACACATGTATGGATTCCATGATCACCTTGGTTCTTAGATTGTAGACTCTGAAGGCCTTTGTTATCAGAGGATAACCTACAAAGATGCCTTCATCAGCTTTTAAATCAAACTTGGTAAGCTGTTCTGGATGAGTCTTCAAGACAAAGCATTTGCACCCAAATATATGAAAGTACTTCAGATTTGGCTTCTTTTTCTTCACCATCTCATATAGGGTCTTGCCATGTTTATTAATCAGTGTTGCATTTTGAGTGAAACAAGCTGTTTGAACAGCTTCTGCCCAGAAATAAGTAGGCAATTTAGCCTCATCAAGCATAGTTCTGGCAGCTTCTATAAGAGTCCTGTTTTTCCTCTCAACTACACCATTTTGCTGTGGTGTACCAGGTGCAGAAAATTGTTGCACCACACCTCTTTCTTTGCAGAACTCTTCCATTGTTGAATTTCTGAACTCAGTTCCATTATCACTTCTAATGATCTTCACTTTGTCTTCAGATCCATGATCCAGTTGTTTCACATGATCCATCAGATGCAAGGCTGTTTCATCATTAGAGTGAAGAAAATATACCCAAGTGTATCTGGTATACTCATCAACAATGACAAGAGCATATTTCTTCCTTGCAATGGATGGTACATTAACTGGTCCAAATAGATCAACATGTAGAAGATGATACGGTTTCTTTATTGAGAATTCAGTCTTACTCTTGAAGGATGTCTTTCTCTGCTTGGCCTTTTGACATGAATCACATAATCCATCAGATGTGAGTAGTGATTCAGGGAGTCCTCTCACAAGCTTTTTCTTTATAAGCTCATTTATAGAGTTGAAATTCAGGTGTGAGAGCTTCTTGTGCCACTTCCAACTTTCTTCTGCAGAGATTCTTGTAGATAAGCAAATTGTTTTTCCTTCAGAGTTTGTAGGCAGGTGGATTTCATAAATATTTCCATGTCTGTGAGCAATCACTGCCACCTTGCCTGTTGACTTGCTTACTATCTCACTGTGTTCTCCATAGAAATCAACATGATATCCTCTGTCACAGATTTGACTGACAGAGAGTAAATTGTGTTTTAGCCCTTAAACAAGAGCTACATTTGATATGATGACATTTCCAAGATTGATGTTGCCATATCCCAGAGTCCTTCCTATGTTGCCATCTCCATAAGAAACACTTGGGCCAGCCTTTTTCACAAACTCTGACAGCAGGGACTTATTTCCAGTCATGTGTCCTGAACATCCACTGTCCAAGACTAGAATATTCTTTCTGTTGCCCTGCAATCACAAAGACCACTAATTGTTAGTTTTAAGGACCCAGACTTGCTTGGATCCCTTGGCCTTATTAAGTTTGTTAGCTTTTGCAGCGGAATATTTATTATTATTAGAGTTTGAGCTAACAGACTTTGCAACAGAGTTTGTACTAGAAACAGAGTTTGTACTTGCAGAGCTTTTATTAACCTTTAAAGAAGGTTTCAATTGATAATAATCATAATACAAACTATGATATTCTTTGCAAGTATAGATAGAATGCCATAAACTACCACAATGAAAACATGGATCTTGTGGTTTATATCTAATACTACTTTTTCTAACTCCAGACTTTGTAGGTAAAGAGTTAATGTCCTTGTTCTTCCTGCAAAAATTAGCAAGATGATTAGTATTCCCACAGTTATGGCATGTCTTCCTAGGTGCATTTGGAATAGGCATGTAGTTATTACTCTTGTCTATTCCAACCTTGCCATTTCTATTTTTCCTAGGCTCCTTGTCTTTGCTATCAGACTTTACCTCTTTAAGCTTATGTTTAAGCTGTTTCTGAGTCATCAGTCCTATGTTAACCTGTTTGGGCTTATCAGATTTTAAATTGTTGTTAATCTCTGATTTTGGTCTATTCTGTTTAGACTTAGAGGATTCAGCAACAAATTTAACAGGTTTAACCTTAGGTTTTTGAGTTTTAACAAACTCTGTTTTTGATGACTCAGCTTCTGAGTTATCAGTGTAACCTAGTCCCTTCTTCCAGTTTCCACTACCTAAGATATCCTGAGTAGTTTTGCCTGAATTAGTCCATGTCTTAATGATCTCCCTTTCCTTAGCAAGTTCTGATTGAAGAGATGCATACCTCTTTAATAATTCATCTTTGACAATGACAGCATCATCTCTTTCTTTCTGAACTTCCAACATCTGAACTAATTCTTTTTCTAGATAATCATTCCTTTTCTTTACACTTAGAGTTTCAGATTTTAATCTTTCATTTTCTAAAGTCTGATCTCTAAAGCTGATATGCAAAGTTTTAAGAAACAATCTTAACTCAGTTATATCTTCAGTATCAAAGGCAAGAGTAGAATGAGGTACCTTTGCAGTAGATTCAGAGTTGTTGTCAGTGTTTGCCATCAGAGCATAATTGACTTCTTCTTCTGAATCAGATGTATCTGTCCAGTTTCCTTTCTTGGTGATAAAGGCTTTTTCTTTGTTCTTATTGGCTTTCTTGCATTCAGATGCAAAGTGACCCTTTTCACCACAGTTGAAACAGGTATACTTGTCAGCTTTTCCAGCTTTCCCTTCCTTGCCCTCATTCTTCTTGAAGTTCTTCTTATCATAAACTCTGTCAGAGTTTCTGTCTTTCCTTGAAAAACTTTTGCCTTTGTTGAACTTTTTGTAGGCCAATTTCTTGAAGCTTTTCACCATCAATGCTGCTAACTGCATCATTTCACCATCACTGTCATCAGAGTCTGAGACATCAGAGTTTGAATCATCAGAGTTTGATGACTCAATGTCAGACTTTGTGACATGAGCTTTTCCTTTGTTCTTAGCAGCTTCCTCTTGAACTTTCAGAGCAACAGACTTTGATTTGCCTCCATGACGTTTGCTTCTTTGCTCCATCTCAAGTTCATGGGTCTTCAGTCTTCCAAAAACATCATCAAGAGACATTTCTCCAAGATCAAGATTGTCTCTTATTGTGGTGACTTTCAAATCCCACTTTACAGGAAGAGCCAGAAGAAATTTGAGGTTTGAGTCTTCAAGATCATATTCCTTGTTCACCAGAGATAAGTCATTCAGCAGTTTGACAAATCTGTCATACAGATCTGTCAAGGACTCACCAGACTTTGAGTCAAAGTGCTCATACTCCTGTGTAAGGATTGTTTTTCTATTTTTCTTTATGGCCTGAGTTCCCTGACATCTGGTTTCCAGAGCATCCCAGATTTGTTTAGCAGTTTTGCACCCAATCACCCTATTAGACATTGCATTATCAAGGGCACTGTGCAGAAGGTGTTTCACCTTGGAGTCTTTACCAATTGACAGGATGTCCTCAGGGGTATAATCTTTCTTTTCTTTTGGAACCATCTTCTGAGGTTCATCAGCAAGCCCAACAGAGAGCTTGGTGGGCATATGTGGTCCATCAAAGATCCTGTCAAGGTATTCTGGATCAACAGAGTCTAAGAATATTATCATTCTCTCTTTCCAGACTGGATATTCAGATGCCTTAAGGATTGGAACTCTAAAGGATGAAGCTTGTGATTTTTCAGACATGATTGTGATTAAGATCTCACTGTAGTAATCTTAACAGAGCTGGCTCTGATACCACTTGTTAGGTCCTATTAACTCACTATATAATATGATATAGTGATCACAATCTGTAACACAGTATGACAATATGAGAGATTGAAAGTAGTAAACTGTTATATTCACAAAGCTTTGATGGTTACAAAAACTCTCTCAGTGATTTATATTGTATCACTAAGAGCTGCTAGGGTTCTTAACAATGTACTCGATAACTCAACTCATCTAGAGTAACCCTAATCTGTGTTTATATAGACACAGTTACAAAATCAATCTCTGATTTGATATCCTATAAATCAGCTATGTATTCTATCAATCAAAGATTGCTCCAGTCATAGCCAGTAAATCACTCCTCCGCTTCTATCCTTCCTTGAAGTATATCCGCTTCTGAGCTCTTTCTACGTGTAAACTCTGACGAGTCTTGACTATGTAAACTCTGATCAGACTTTATCAAACTCTGTCAGACTTTACTAAACTCTGATCAGCTTCCAGATTAAACTCTGATGATTCCTGTTCTAAAACAAACTTTAAGAACATTAGTAATCATCAATTATATCTAACAAAGAATGTAAAGGCCTCCTTCCTCAATAGTGGTGGTCATATTCTTCCAGTTATCAGCGTATACATAAGCGTGGATATGACGGTTCTAATTTATACATGAAAAAAATATTTGTAAGTACAAAGGATTTAAATCCACTGTGTGCTGCCAACAACTAATGGTGAACAACATGCTTATAACATTCTTGAAAGAAGACAATACACTTGTGTTGGTCAGGAAACAAACTTGCGTCATCATCCAATAGAATTAGATTATATCCCTTGACAACTTCATTCCCGTTTGATCCAGAAGGCCACATCCTTGTTACTCGGACCTTCACTCTCCAAGAGCTTCTTGAAGTATTCAGCGATGACAACTGATCAAACATTTTTTCTTCGGTAACTGTATAAAAAGATTGTACACGATTAGTTTCCGAAAGTTAAAAGTACAACTTTAGTTATAATAGCTATAATGTTTTCACAGGAAGAAGAGCAAAGCTGGTTATCTTGCCTCTGTATTTGGAGATGAATAGCAAATGTATAGCTGTTATTCTATCATACTCTGATATCCTATATATATATGCGTGGTGTACCAGTGGAAGGATACCACAAATAAAGGAGATGATTACTACACAAACAAACTATGTTAATCATCCGTATGATAAGTTTAAGGTGATTAATATGAATATGACATACAACAAATCTGTTATACTGCTCGATCCCCAGAGAAAATACGTATATTAATACGATAATGCTGTGATATATGACAATGACTTGGTTACCTTTCAAAAATATTTATGATTAAGTTTGAAATAATAAATGTAAAATTTTATATATTTTATCTCTATTTTTTATATGTTAAATATAGTATATCTCAAATATGTCATTGTCACAGTTAGTATGATAAATATGATTATTTTATAATATGGATTCTTTTTTTAATGAAATTTAAATATACTTAATTAAAATTAATTAAATTTTAAATTGATGATTTATGAAACAAAATAAGAATTGAAAATTGGTATTCTCATGCACAGTATTTTACGTGATCTCGATCATTAAATAAATATATACTAAATTAACTGAACCGAATTATATAAAATTTAGTTAGTATTTTACATTGATATAACTTTAGCCTCACGAAATGACATGTCCGGCTTGATCTATAATTTTTTAGTGTTAATTAAAAATTTCATAAATTTGACATTGCTAAAAATAGTTAGAAAAGTACGGTATTTCTTTGATTATAGATATTCAATATTTATTACAAAGTAATGTTATTTATATTCTATATTTTTTAATTTATGAAACAAAATAAAAATTGAAATATAATCTACAGTACTTTACATGATCTCGGTAAGTAAATAATTATTGAATATTTTGTACTGTAGAAATATAATCTACAGTACTTTACATGATCTCAGTAAGTAAATAATTATTGAATATTCTGTTAATTATTATTTTTATTTTGAATAATAAACATTATTAAGATAAAATTATGATTTTATACGATATTTAAATTAAAATTATATATATAAAATAAATGATATATATATATATATACTTTTGTATTAAATAAAAAATTCGGTACGAAAAAATGTTTATATTATATTCAAATTTCAATTGATATTAATATTTTATGTTAAAATTAAAATATCCATAAATATTTTTATTTTAAGTTGAAATTAAAATCTCAATCATTGGCAATGTTAAATTTTTAATTTGTTTGTACTTTAATGATTATTAATAAAAGTATTTATAATTTATTGAAAAGTGAAATTGTCATCTACGTACTTTACAAATTAAAATGGATATTCCCCTAGCATCAGAAAATACCTTGTCCGGTTTGATTTATATTTTTAAAATACACCATACGATGTTTCATAAACATGACATTTATAATTTTCACAAATATAAACATATTCAATAATAATACAAATTGAATCTGAAATAATATTAAATATTTTTGATATTAAATGATATGTTAAATTTAATATATTTATAAAAATAAAGAACACTTAAAGAAGATGAGTTTTGGCCTTTGTTTGTTGATTCAAAATCAAGGCTCTTTAGAAACAGAAGACAAAAGCAAGGTAATGAATCCTGTGGCTAATCAATTCACAGGCAAGCGACGGTAAGTCTGGTGTGTATCAATTAGTGACATCGCAATCTCTTTCTCTCTCCCTCTCATCTCTTTCGCTGGGATCTCCATCTGGTATTTCTCTCTCTTACACACTCGCACATCGTGAATCGTTACATGATTATCTAGATTTGAATTACACACTGTATGCAGTGTTACAGAAATCGGGAATCGGACCTAATCAGTTGAACTACCGATTCAAGGATTAATCGGAAATCGGGGATTAATCGGAAGGATTAATCGGAGTGAAAATCGGATTTATTTTAATATTAAAATATTATTTAATATTTTAGTTATTATTATATTAGCTATTTAGTAACTTATATATATATTATATTTATAAACTCTATAATTATTCACATTTAAAATAATATATTATTTTTATTTTAATAATTCATCATGTATATTTCGATTAAGAAATATATATAAAGATTAATCGGATTTCAAAAATCGAATCAGTGCCCGATCTGGGGATTAATCGGTTAAATCAGGGGTTTTTTAGAACAAATGGTTACAACTGAAGCAATGTGTTACTATTCAGAGCACTAATAAAAATAATTAAAATCCCTCTTCGATGTTTGAGCAGCAGAGCAGAGAACACAAGAGTGATTTTTTGTTGCTGGCCTGGACCTAATAACCCGCTTTGACCCGAGTTTTGACCGCGTTTAACCCGATATTATATAAACCGTGTAATGAAAGGATTCAGGCTAATAAGATCATGTGCGTGAGTTTTGCCGATATATCGGCCGATTTATCGGTTGCACGGCCGATTTCCACAACACTGACTGTATGTATTTAAAGTTTGTGATATTTTTTTTCCGTAGATTCATATTACACAATGCACGCATATACTTATTGATTAGAGATCTGCTAACATGTTCATGTGTTGATTGAATGTCAGTTTGGAATAGGTTATTTTAACTTAATTCGTCATCTGAAACTTTCTTGGGATATTCTGCTTTACGATGATTATTTTGTATCAGATTAATAAAATGCATTGTTTCGTAGTTCTGAAAAAAAAGTAGGATTCGATGATATGATCGTGGGCATTGCTATACTTCTTACTCAATTTTGATCGAAGTGTCCGTGTTCGGGAAAGATAGCATAGCTGTGGTGGCGGAGGGTGGCGGCTACGGCGGTTTCGGGATCAGTTATGCGATTCGGTTTCAAAAAGGAAGGCATTAATTGTGCCTTAATTGAGAGCGTAAATTGTGCCTCCTAATTGAGGGCTTTAATTGGGCCTCCTAATTGAGGGTTTTTAATTGTGCCTCTAATTGAGTGCTTTAATTGTGCCTTATTTGAGGGCGTTAATTTTGTCTTAATTGAGGACGTTAATATTTTATTAATTGTGCCTCAATTAAGAGCTTAATTGTCTCAATTATGAGTTATCATGATTGTGAGAATATTTTGATATAATTAGTTATATAAATCGACTTATATTTTTCTTGTTTCCTTTGTTTTATTTTCAGGATTATCGGAAGAAGACTGGTTTTCTTTTCGGACATTAAAGTTTTATTGTCTAAATTTCCCCGGTCATCTTGCATGTCCGACGGTTAGATAATAAGTTTTCTTGAATGAAAGAATTATCACGGTGAATTGCCGATTCTTATTCGTTGAGATTTTATTCTCATTATCAAAAAAAAATAAAATAAAGAACACTTTGACAACTATTAAGTAAAATAAGGTTCATATATGACTGGGACCGCAATGAGTTTTTGAGCAATGGTTTTTTTAATATTTTTTGAAAAATGCATATACATTACAGTATACATATTTTACATTGTCACAAAATTTTATTTATCTAAAAATAATTAGATTTTTCACAAATTTAATCTAATATTAAAAAAAATTAATATCCTAGAAAATAAGATCTAAAATAAAACATTAAACTAATAGAAAACATCCACACCAATGTGGTTAATATTGTCATGAATGCAAACAATGTATTATCAGAGAGCGATAAATAACAATTAAAATCAAATGTCTCATGTAAGAACGTAGACAATATACGTTACAGTATACATATTTTACATTGTCACAAAATTTTATTTATCTAAAAATAATTATATATTTCACAAATTTAATTTAATATTAAAAAAATAATATCCTAGAAAATAAGATCTAAAATAAAACATTAAACTAATAGAAAACATCCACACCAATGTGGTTGATATTGTCATGAATTGCAAACAATATATTATCAGAGAGCGATAAATAACAATGAAAATCAAATGTCTCATGCAAGGACATAGATAATATTGATTATCTGTAGTTTTTTATATATAAAAGAAATTATATATATATAATAAATGATATACATATATACTTTTATATTAAATAAAAAATTCGGTAGGAAAAAATGTTTATATTATATTCAAATTTCAATTAATTTTATTATTTTAAGTTGAAATTAAAATCTCATAAATATTTTTATTTTAAGTTGAAATTAAAATCTCAATGATTGGCAATGTTAAATATTTAATTTGTTTGTACTTTAATGATTATTAATAAAAGTATTTATAATTACTTGAAAAGTGACATTGTCATCTACGTACTTTACGTGATCTCGATAATTAATTAATTATAGAATAAGTTGCGTGAATCAGACAAGATTTTTAGTTCTTACAAATTAAAATAGATATTCCCCTAGCCTCATAAAATACCTTGTCTGGTTTGATTTATATTTTTAAAATACACCAATGTTTCATAAACATGACATTTATAATTTTCACAAATATTAACATATTCAATAATAATACAAATTGTTTATGAAATAATATTAAATATTAAGTAAAATAAGGTTCATATATGACTGGGAACGCAATGAGTTTTTGAGCAATGGTTTTTTTAATATTTATTGAAAAATGCATATACGTTACAGTATACATATTTTACATTGTCACAAAATTTTATTTATCTAAGAATAATTAGATTGTTCACAAATTTAATTTAATATTAAAAAAAATTAATATCCTAGAAAATAAGATCTAAAATAAAACATTAAACTAATAGAAAACATCCACACCAATGTGGTTGATATTGTCATGAATTGCAAACAATGTATTATCGGAAAGCGATAAATAACAATCAAAATCAAATGTCTCATGCAAGGACATATATAATAGGTCTTATTAGAATAAAAAGCAGTACAATTGATTAAAAATCTTGTTCTTAACAGCGAGGCAAGGCGTGCAAATGACCAGCAAGGGAACGTCAATCAATCATGTTCTGCCACATAAAAAATTAGAGTCAATGTACTGGTTTGAAGTAGGAATTTGTGAGACTACAATAAAATGAAAAACATTTTATTTTTCTCTTACCTCGCTAGATGGACTGCTATAAGAAGAGGATCCAGTATTTGTGGTAAAACTTGATGATGAAGACTCGAAATAATCATAAGCATCTGTTGCGGTGAAAATTTTGCTCTTGATCAATATGTTGCCATCATTTATCTCTATTTTGAGAGTAACCTCTTTATCGATAATTTGTCTCAAGCACTCTGGATAGAGAATAGAATACTGACACTGCACGTAGTAAATGATACATTCCAAAATTAAGAACCGAGAAATTTAGAATTTAGAATACTAATGTTGCAGTATTTAATTATATGAAGTTAAGTTCAACGGAGACCACATTTTTTTCGGAGACCTGGAGACCACATATGTTCTGCAAGTAAAATATTTCATAAAAATATTGCAAAACGTATAGTTTTGCAAATCATGTTCTACGAAATCATTATTTCATTTAAAATCTTGAATATCATATAAGTTTTACATGTGGAACATTACAAAATGTTTTGTTCTATGAAATATATTCAGTTTGCAGAACATTTGTTAAACTTGCAGAACATACATTATCTATTTATTAAACATAGATGATTTTCAACAATTTTAATGAATACATGATATTCGTAGAACATATTTTACAAAATAAGTTATTTTATAGTGTTTTGATTGCAAAACATGCGTGGTCTCCGAGGTCTCCGATGAATTAGCGGTCTCCATAGAACTTTCCTCTTAATTATATATATATATATATAAGAAAGTTATTTGGAGTACCATAATTATTGGAGTCCTTGGAGTCCTAATCCTAGCCCTTGATTTAGAATTAGATCCAATGGCTGATAATTTTTTGGATTAATATATAAACAGTTTTTTTCATTTGTTTCAGACAGGCGCGTGTTTTGCTTGCCGTTACAACTGATCGAGAGTTGTGTACTCGTGTGTTCAATTTTTTTTTTATCCTTTTCACTTTTTATACTTTTTACTTAGTATACTGGTCTTCGTATACTAATGTTACTGGCAATTGGTTTCGCCCGAAGCATCATACTCATGATTTAGATTAAAAATTATTACTCTTATTTAACCTACGTTCATCCCTCACTGTTTATAATGATCATTATTATTATCTTTTTGCCAGAATTGATAATTATTTAACACCCTTAAATTTTAAATAATAACAAATATCGACTATTTCTAATTATTTCAAATTTATTATGTCAATTATATTTATATTTTATGTACAATAAACTACACTGTGTACTTATAATGCAGTATCAATATTCAACGAAATATGCTACCAAAAAAAGATAAAATCCCCTAGTCAACATATGCAGGACAAATGCAGGCCATATGTTAATCAGAGTGCAAGTCTCGAATTCTACTTCCTTAAAATTGTAAAAATATTAGGAACATCAGATGATTAATTGCATCTTTCTTCTAGTATCTACCGCATCTATGTTTTGCAAATCTTGTGTTGGTAATAGAGCATATCATACAAATGAAGATGAACTATTGTGGTTCGCAAGTCATTCTTATATATTCTAGGTCTTATTATCATTTCTTAAGATTAATTTGTACGTTTGGTTCATGTTAGACAACTTGAAATAGTTCACACTTTAGTCGACAAAGAAAATCCATAGGCCTTGCATTCATATCCTTTCTCGTCCCAAATGCTCTTTTGTCCTTCAAAGCAATGTGAAATGTATATGCTCAAGTAAGGGAATGTACACATAGAAACCAAAAATTGGATGCTTTATTTACACTCACAGGAAATCCTTTGGCACTTACTAAAAATTTGCCTTCCAAACGTAGTATATTCCTTGTGATTTGAGAAACGACGGAAATAATATTATAGTTCATTTTATGTCAAATCTTCTGCAAGTCACAAACTTGCAAGTCACGGACTTGGAAGCAGAATCATTGTCAAGCCCGCACCATTTCACCTACCTGTTATTATACCTTCCTACCGGTGGAATACAACTGAACTAAATACCACATGATCACCAAAGACAAAGTTTTAAAAACAAATATCCTTCAAGCCAAGTACATCATTAATTCAAACAACTGTTTCATATTAGTCCACAAACTAATGTAGCAACTAAAGATAAAATCTTATTATAGTAGAACACATTACGAATATATTTCAAGGATCAAAAACATTTAACTCTTAACAACTTGCTTTTGCTGAAATTGATCATTCGATGCAACACCAGATGCCTCTTCTTGTTTTTGGACTATAACAGAAGTGGTGAGCATAGACCGCTCTTAGCTTTTGCACCACACTTTTCTGATTGTCATGCACAACATTATAATATAATCATCCATGTGGATAGCCTAAGCCATAAGGAAAAAAAAGAAATGTATGTTACTCCATAGCAGAGCGCAATCCACTACTCCACGCTGATGTGTTTCCCATATACGACTCTAAGTGTCTCATAACATATACTCCGCAATCTACTGCATTATCTAAGGTTTGCAAACTCATTGTAATAATATACAGCTTCAGGTTTACTATTTCTCTATACTTAGTTAATGAGTAGCATTGTAAAAAATGGCCAGAATAGAAATTTACCATTTTAAAATCAAGAATGTCGTATGCCCCGCTATATTTTAGTATAATAAACACGTGCATAATATATTTTAGTATCTATAAGCGCAGGATTATTTGTGTTCTGCATCAAAGATAAAGTAAGTAAGCTTTGCAGGACAAACATTAATATGTAAAAAATTCTAAGAATCTTTGGCTTGCACTTTGAAAAAACTACACATTCCAGACATAACAGGTGTCGTCTATAGATATTAATCTCACAAATAAGGAAACGCACATAATGTGACACAATATCTTACAAAAGTAAGGCCCCTCGTAGTACATGATAGTGCAAGATAACTACTTCAAAGCCGATTACAATTACTTCCATATGTCTAAGGTGCAGTACAATTAAGCTACTGATATACATTTAAAGCACTTAAGGAGCATAAAAACATGATATAAAATCCATCAACATTAATCTTCAATGCAATGTGGGAAACTTAAACTGGTAAATGATTTCAAGACGAAACCGCATTATACTTTAATCTCGGGAAAAAAATACGCACTTTTGAATGCAAAATTCATTCTGAACATCATGCTTCGTGTTAAAAATGCAGGACCTACTTCGTGTCCTGTTAAAAAAAACATCAAAGAAGTTCCACCCACGCATTCAACTTGGTAAGAAAGACAAGATTAGTTAACCCAGTGCCAGACAGAAATACACTACTATCTCGCACATCTTGATCTTTCATACATCAGGTTAACATTGATTAAAAACCCAAAATGGAAAATGTTTTGCTTAAGCCATGTACAGAACTCGTACAAAATTGAATTACATCTGAAGAGCGACATTAATTTTTTCATGTAACACCCAAACCACAACCCACATTACTAAATCTATATATTTACAAACTACTCGCGCATCTAATGCAGAACACAACCATTCAATGCAAACAGAACATGTATACTCAAAGAAAACACCAAATACTCAATTTACAACACCACGTCCTGCATAACACCCAAACCAAAACCCACATTACTAAATCTACATGTTTACAAACTACCCGCGAATCAAATGCAGAACACAACCACTCAATGAAAATAGAACATTTATACTCACAAAAAAAAACCAAATACCCAATTTACAACACCACGTCCTCCATAACACCCAAACCAAAACCCATATTAGTAAATCTACATATTTACAAACTACCCGCGAATCACATGCAGTACACAGCCACTCAATGCAAACAGAACATGTTTACTCAAAGAAAACACTACCCAATTTACAACACCATGTCCTGCATATTCTCCCCAATACCACTGCTCATTCTTAAATGCTTGTGATGTCCCATAACTTAATATCAAGTGCACAACAATTATAGAGATGAGTGATTTTAAAAGACTAGATTCGGCGAGATGATGACCTATAACACGAAAAAACAATTGCAGGACAACCCATCAAACACAACAATTGAGGGACAAAAATTCCGGTCACCGATGACTCACTTATGCGATATGCAATTCAAAAGCAGAACCTAATCGAAAAAGTGTGGCCATACCTGAACTCATCTTGAAATATACTTCCATCATCTTGCACAGCCCCTTATCCCTTATGGTCAATTGATGTTGCGTACCTGAACTCATAATGTTGTCACCTAGAATCGTCCTGCAGCAAAGAACTGAGTTGTTGAATTAAGTCCGTCGAGTCCCGCACCTTGGTTTGATCTCAGCGAATTCAAGCCCTCATGATAATGGGAGCAGTTTTGAGCAGATCATGTGGGATACGGTTTTAAATTAGCATTTAAAATTAATTAAAACTGATGATGCAGCATTTTAAATCATTAAATCTCAGCCACAGGATCTTTTAAAATCTAATGGTAGATCTTAGGGACTCCAATTTCTCACTAAATCTAGTACCCCATAGATCTCCACTATATATATATATATATATATATATATATATATATATATATATATATATATATATATATATATATATATATATATATATATATATATATATATATATATATATATATATATATATATATATCGATCGAGTATGCATACCACTTTGTTTTCAGACAGTAATTCTGAAGCTGTCTTCCGAACCAAACATTGGACCGCACTGTCCATGAGAATAAAATTATATTCAGCTATTGCATCCTCTGCTACTACAATAATCCTGTACCTACACAGATATGAGCATTCACAATTAGTTATGTCATTCATTATTCATTATTATTGTAACAACCAAACTTTTGACAACTAAAATACAGTTATTAAAGAGTATAGGATACTCCCAAGCAACAACTTTAATTAAGCTAGGATATGTAACATACTTTATCTTGCCATCAAGCTGCAAAGATTCATTATCGTAGTCAGAATAAGTCCACCAATTGGCAATCTCTTCAACATCTGTGATCTTGACAACACACAGGAATTTTTTTGCATAATTGGAAATTCTGATTAAGATTAATATTTTTATACATTTCATATATTTTACAGTTAGATAATGTTTGTTAGAGTTTAGACAAACATATAGTCTAACCTCAAGCATGTCAGTGCTAGTCTTTTCACCAAGCTCTTTCAGCGATATAGTTTCAACAACCAGAGCAGCTGGACTTAGACACTCAGATTGTGACGACAAAACTTTTTCAGCAACTATATAGCCATCAGCATGGAGCCTAATCATTTGCAAACTATTAGATTATTTAAGAAGCATGGATGATATAAGATTGGCAGTACAAAGATAATATGCAAACCTCTCTCGCATAGAAGTGAGGATATCAGTATCCAAGTTGAAGTAAACCTTTGAAGATGGTATAGTAATTATCTGGACAGACTCTAGTGTGAAAAACACACACAAAAAAAATGTTATAAATCATTTCAGATTCACGAAACATAAGCAGGCCCATATAAAAATCTATCTAATTTAGACCTACTCTTAAATATCTTCAACTTTGTACTGGCCAATATAGCAATAAGAGGCTTTTCAGATCTCTCACTGAACATTGCATCAGTCGAGATGGCAAGCTTTCCCCACACAGTTACCTTGTGAGAGTGCCTGTACAATGAAAGAAACATGATATTAAAAATTAATAAATTTGATTACACAGGACACATCACATAATTGACCAAATAAGTTATGTTACACTGCTTATACCTTTCCTCGGTTATTCGGAACCTTACTATATTCCTGTCGCCGTACATGGTTTTAATAACAATCACACGCTCAAAATCTTCAACAGCTCCAATAACATCTAAATGTAAGACAAATTAATTTAGATAAAAAAACCATGTATAATGTCATTTGAAATCATATACTCCCTCCTTCCCATTTTAATTGTCCACTTTGCTCAAATCACACATATTAAGAAAAATTAAATATGATATGTTGTTATCATTGTTATGCATTAATTATACAAAAACACTACTAAATTTTCATTCATTTTGTTAAAAGTCAACATAGTTTGCATTGTAAATCATGAAAATTGTACATGCTAATAAATGTTAACATTGAAACTTGTATAAAATTGTATTGGACAAAGAAGTAGGACAAATAATATGGGAAATTTTTTCTTTGCAAAGTGGACTATTAAAATGGGAAGGAGGGAGTACAAAACTTGTTTGGTGAAAAATATATTAAAGACTAATTACCTGCTGAATATTCAGGATTCTCAGAGTCTGCATAAGAGTTTGCGATAGTGAAAGCTCGCTCAAGTCAACAAACTCAAATTTGTGAAAGGGAATCATGAAGTCATCTTCTTTGATTTTCTCTGTTAGGTCCTATAAACTCACTATATAATATGATATAGTGATCACAATCTGTAACACAGTAAGACAATATGAGTAATTGGAATCAATAAACTCTTATATTCACAAAGCTTTTATGGTTACAAAAACTCTCTCAGTGATTTATATTGTATCACTAAGAGCTGCTAGGGTTCTTAACAATATACTCGATAACTCAACTCATATAGAGTAACCCTAATCTGTGTTTATATAGACACAGTTACAAAATCAATCTCTGATTTGATATCCTATAAATCAGCTAATAAATCTATCAATCAAAGATTGCTCCAGTTTTCTGTTTAGTTTCCATAGTCAGCAAATCACTCCTCAGCTTCTATCCTTCCTTGAAGTATATCCGCTTCTGAGCTCTTTCCACGTGTAAACTCTGTCAAGTCTTGACTATGTAAACTCTGATCAGACTTTATTAAACTCTGTCAGACTTTGCTAAACTCTGTCAGACTTTGCTAAACTCTGATCAGCTTCCAGTTTAAACTCTGATGATTCCTGTTCTAAAACAAACCTTAAGAACATCAGTAATCATCAATTATATCTAACAATCTCCCCCAACTTGTGCATGAATAAATTATGTGCAAGTTAACAGATAATTGATGATGTCAAAACATTTAAGTCAAATGCAACAGAGTTTAACTATATAACAGAAAACTTTTAAAACTTACAGATACTTTATTCCTTAGCTGCATAGATACCATTTGCTGTCTTTAGATACTCTCTGAGGAGTTCTTTTTCAGCATCTTCAAGTACTGTAATCATTTGTCTTTTGATCTCTCTCAACTCTGGATCTGAAACTCCAGTTTGATAAATTGCAGCTCTGAGATCATAGATCTTGTTCTTCTTCAAGTCTCTGTCCAGCCTTATATTGTAAGCTTTATCAGACTCTTCATTGAATGCAAGAGTTCTGATTCCACCTATTGTTTCAATCTTTGCTGAATTTTTCTTCATCTCCACCAGCTGTCCTTTATGATTGAGATATTTGGGAATGAAAGGTCCAGCATTTTTATTTCCTGTAATCCCCATCTTTCTTCTGATTTGATCTTTCAGCAGGTTGGAGATGTGTTGTCCTGACTTGTTCTTTACTTGAAATATGTATGATACATATCTCAATTCTTCCCAGTGTTTAGCATATAGATCTGCTTCAAGCACTCTAAACACTGTTCCATCAGACATGAAGTAGATAAGGATATTATCTCCTCTGTCATTCTTTACCAACTGGACTGAATCAAGTTTGTCCATTTTGTCTTGCAATACCCCAGTCTTGGGAGCACAGAGAGATGAGGGGTCATCTGGTCTTGATCCTATACTCTGATCAAATTTTTCATATTTGGATCCCAGCCCTCCTTTATCTCTTCCTGCCTTTTGATGAGAAAATGGTTTAATTGAGCCTTTTTCAAAACTTATTTCAGTCATCAAAGTAGGTTTTGCAAATCCAGCCAGTGGTGTAGTTGTTGGTTTGAACACAGCTTGAGCTTTGTCAGAGACTGTGTCTTTCTTTGCTTCTTTATTGACTTGAGCTGTGTCAGAGGTCAATCTTTCTTTTTGAGGTTCTGCAACATGAGCTCTGTCAGAGATTGCAGCTTCTGTTTTCTTTTCCTTCACAACTTGATCCTTGTCAGAGGTTGTAGATTTCTTCTTTTCCCAGCCTTTCTCCAGACGTTCATCTACTTTGCTTTTACCCTTGGAGGTGTATTCATCTTCAGAGTATACCTTCTTGATTGGTAAACTCTGATCAGCAACAGTAGTTTCTTTGATCAGTATCCCTTTTTCCTTTGGTCTGGCAGTTGATTTTGCAGGCTGTTGGATTTTTCCTGACTTTATTGCTTCAGCATGTTCTTTCTTTAGTTCTTCTTCTTCTGCAGCAATCAGCTCCAAATCCAAATTTGCTTCTGGATTTTCTTGTTCAAAAATCAATCTAGCAAGCTCTTCATCAGTCATGGGTTTGTCTGATCCAGTCACTGGTCTTTGATTAGATCCAGATGTGATGTTGTGAGTTGGACCAGACTTTGTGCTTTGCTTAGATTGTTTCTGACTGTCAGAGTTTGAAACTCTTCCACCAGTCCCTGCTTGAAATCTTTTGTGCTTTGTAAAATCATCAGCATCATCATCATCATCCTTTTTCTTCCTTTTCAGAGATTGAGTAGTAGACTTGCATTTGACTTGAGCTACTCTCTCCCCCTTTTTGACATCATCCTCATCAGGAATCAAAATGGATGTGATCAGAGAAAGTGAAGTTTGGATAGCTTCAAGCTGTTTGGACATCTTTTCTTGATTGGATTCAATCAAGGTCATCCTTTGGTTAAGAGATTCATTTGTAGTGACCAGCTTCTGTACACTTTCTTTCATAGGATTGATGGTCCTTTTCTTTTCTAGGTCATTTGTCTCCTTGACCTTTGCCACCTCTGTTCTTAGACTATCAATGGATTTAGATGTCTGGGCATGAGCAGGATGAAATGTCTTCAGATATAGAATTGTGCCCTTGAGGCTTGACATAACATCAGAGTTTGTAATTTTCTTCTCTGCCATAGCTAAGAACTCTTCAGCTTTAGGTGTTTCCAAGGAGTGCTGGTGACTCAACCAGAGTTTATCCCAGACTTCATTTGGTGGATCAACCTGAAGATCCCTTGGGAGTGGCTCAGAGGCTGTATTCAGAGTTTGTAGCCTTGCATTGAACTGGCTAGTAGACTCCCATTTCTGTTGTGTCAAAGGGATTTCAGCATTGTCATCCTTGTCAGTATCTGAACTGGTATCATCCTCAGTATCAGAGTTTGCTTTTTCATCTGCAGGAACAGGATCTGCAACTTTCTCCACATTATCCTGAGCAGATTTTCCTTTATCTTCAGACTGTGACTTGATGAGCTCTTCACCAGTCTGAGCAAGAGTTTGTAAAGCTTCCACAGCTACTTTGTCAGTTTCATCAACTACATCAGACCTGTAGTTCTCTGGAGCTGTATCATGAACAATGGCATCCTCAGGAATTTTCATTGGAGATTGAGGAATTGGACCATGATCAGATAATGGAGTTTGAGAATCAGACAAATTTGCTCCAGCTTCAGTTGTAGCTTGTGCATCACACTCTATTTCTTCATCTACTGCAGATGCTGTAGGAGTTGCTTTAGGAGATGTTGTAGGAGATAATGGTGTGGCATCAGTGATAGGAACAGCTTGAAGAGGTTCCACCATCAGAGCTTGAGAAGGATCAACAGGAATTGGGCTTGATGGTGTTTGCTCTTCTTGGATAGTGAAATCAGTAATTTCAGATTCTGGAATCTTGGCTTTCTTTGGCTTGTGTGCCCTTCTTTTGAATCTAGCTGGTTTTTGTTGAGGACTAGACTCAGCAGGTTTATTAGTTGTTGTAGGTGTAGGTTCAGAGTTTACATCTTGTGCAGGTTCAAGATCATCAAAGTCATATGCTGCAACAAGCCTTCTTCTTTTCTTCTGCTTTGGAGGAGAAGCAGCTTCAGAGATTACGGGAACATCAGAGTTTGGAGCTTCAGAGTTTGTTGGTTTATCAGACTTTGTCTGTAGAACTTGTGTATCAACAGAGGTTCTGGTTTTTGTTGTAGAGGGTTGGTCATCAGACTTTGTTGATTTGGATGGTTTTGTAGTTGATGATCTGGGTTTTCTGGTGACTGTGGGAGAGGTAGGATGTTGTGGTTGAGGTTGTTGAGGCTGTGGTTGTGGTTCCTGAGGAAGATTCAGCCTTGCCCTGAATGGAGCTGGGATTTGCAGAGGCCTGAGAACTGGTCTCTTCTCATCTTTAGATATGAGATCCTTAAAAGCCCTTTTATGAAGTTTAAAAGGCTTGATCTCATCTGCAGCATCAAAATCCACTTCTCCAACAGTGGCATTAAACAACAATTGACAAAATCTTGAGAAATAAATGACTTTTCTGTTCTCAAGCATTCTTTCACCAATATTTCTAAGAACTAATCTACCAAAATCAAAAGCAGTAGAATAGATCAGAGAATACCCGATTTGGAGCATGTCCATTGGAATAGCATCCCAGTTGGTAGATTTCTTCTGGAAAGCTCTAGTAATGCAATCAAAGAAAAAGCTCCACTCCTTATTGAGCCATGGACGCTTCAACTGACCCAGTTTATCCAGAGATTCGTAGTACCCCAAATCAAGCATCATTGTTCTGAGATTTGCATCTCCATTTGTAATGTATGCAGGATGTTCTGGCAAGTTGAGTGCCTGACGAACTGTTGCTGGAGTAACTGCATACTCCTCCCCGTCATAGGAAAACACAATTGATGGTGATCCATCTGCACCACCATTGTCATATACACCCGTACTCCAAAAACTGATGATTTGGCTCCCTGAAAGTCTGGCAGGAGCGGTGAGAGCGGTACCGATGGCACTCTGTGCCAAGAATCGCTGAAAGGGATGATAATCCCTTGGGGCTTCAGCAGTATCAAGGATGGCTGCATAGTTGTTAGGAACGAATTCAACACCTGCCAAGATAAAAGCTGTAGTGGCCATTATATCAGAGATTGTGTTTGAGAAAATGTGCGTGAGAAGATTTGAATATTAGAGAGAAGAGAGCAAGAGTGTGTTGAGAGAGTATGTGTAAGTGAAGAAGTGAATAAGTGTATAAGTGAATGATAAGAAATAAAATCTGAAGTGAAAGACTCTTCAGATTTTGTTTTACTGAACACGCATGAGCTGTTTGTTCACTTGGACACCTGTCACAATACAACTGGTTGATGAAAGTTAGTGGATTGGAGAAAAGAGAGTAATCATTATTAGCGCAGTAAAACGTTGCAGTTACAAATGCTGATTACACGTTCTCCTATTAAAATGTTTTTCATGTAAAACCCACTAAGAATACATCCGTTTGAAACACTCTCTTCACATTCTCTGAATATTTGAATTCCTGAGCAAATACAAGATTTTTGTAAAAAATCAAGATCAAATCTCTCGAATTTTAAACTCTGAGATTTAAGTTAAAAAAAATAAATTTCTAATAACCTCAGAATAAAAACATAATTGTCAGAATATTCATCAATAAATCAGAGTTTGTTCTAAAATCCATAGCTCAATAGTGTGCTTGTGAAATCAGTGTGTGGACATGTGAAATCAGAGAATATAAAATTTCACAATTTCTTAATTATAAGGTAGACAAAAAAATTTATGCAAACTCTCAAAATGTAGACTGGGACATACTCTGATGAAAACAATAAAAGAATGTAACCCCCTTTTTTTTTTTTTTTTTTTTTTTTTTTTTTTTCAGGACGCTTCTCAGTGTAAGTGAGGCACGACCTTTAAATATAATATGGCATTGGTATTTCTCCAGTAATCAGAGAATGTGACTGGTCACCATAGATTATAAAATCTTAGCAATTACTTAATACCAGCAAATGTTTGGTTCTTCCCAGTCACTGTCATCTAAGATCTCAAAGGAGTACCATGCTTATTCTTCAGGGGGTTTTGTCTCAGGGTAACAAAACATCAGAGTTTATAATCACTGTCTAATATATGAGAGAAAATTCAAATTAATCAGTCTCACTTATAATTAAGATATGTGAAGTAGTAGAGTCTCAATGATATCAGCATGCATAGTGTGAACTAATGCAGCACAAAATTGAGATCAGGATTAAGGAACTTAGCTGAGAGTCATGATTACTCATTCTGAACATGCTTCATGGTATCTTCATAGGTGTTTTGTCTCAGAGAAGATAAAAATGAGATCATTTATCAAGATTCAGAGTTTGATAAGCATCAGAGAATATTATCAGAGAATGTTATCAGAGTAAAGCAAACAGAGTATATCATCAGAGAATGTCATCAGATTTTATCAATCAGAGTATATCATGGCAGATGTGTGAGTAATACATATGGTAAATTTGACAATTTAAATTTTTAAAGATCTAACCAATATGTTTACTCAGTTCCTGATATCATTCCTAGCTCATTCACCAGCCTAGTAAAAGTTGCTTCACTTAATGGCTTGGTGAATATGTCTGCTAGCTGCTGTTCAGTAGGAACAAAGTGAAGTTCAATGGTTCCTTCCTCCACATGCTCCCTTATAAAATGATATCTTATACTGATGTGCTTTGTCAGAGAATGTTGAACTGGATTTCCTGTCATAGCAATAGCACTTTGGTTATCACAATAAATAGGAATTTTAGAGAAGGATAACCCATAGTCCAACAGCTGATTCTTCATCCAAAGAATTTGAGCACAACAGCTGCCTGCAGCAATATACTCTGATTCTGCTGTTGATGTTGAGATGGACTTCTGCTTCTTACTGTACCAAGAAACTAGTCTTCCACCCAGAAATTGACAACTCCCACTTGTGCTTTTCCTGTCAATTTTGCAACCTGCAAAATCTGCATCAGAGTATCCAATTAGACTAAAATCTGATTCTCTAGGATACCATAATCCCAATGATGTTGTTCCCTTGAGATATCTGAATATCCTTTTTACTGCAGTCAGATGAGGCTCCCTTGGATCTGCCTGAAATCTTGCACATAGACATGTGGCATACATAATGTCTGGTCTACTTGCAGTCAAATAAAGCAATGATCCAATCATTCCTCTATAGTTTGTGATATCTACTGATGCACCAGTATCTTTGTCTAGTTTTGTTGCTGTTGCCATAGGAGTAGTTGCAGCAGAACTGTCTTGCATACCAAATTTCTTTAAAAGATTTCTGGTATACTTGGCTTGATTTATAAAAATCCCATCTTCAGTCTGTTCAACTTGTAAGCCCAGAAAATAACTGAGTTCCCCCATCATGCTCATTTGGTACCTAGACTGCATGAGCTTGGCAAATCTTTGACAGAGTTTAGCATTAGTGGAGCCAAAGATAATATCATCAACATAGATTTGAACTAAAAGCAGATCATTACCATGATTCAAATAAAACAGAGTTTTATCTATGGTACCTCTAGTAAATCCACTTTCAAGAAGAAATTGAGCTAGAGTTTCATACCATGCCCTTGGAGCCTGCTTTAGTCCATAAAGTGCTTTGTCCAACCTGTAGACATAGTCTGGATGTTTTGGATCCACAAATCCTGGAGGTTGTTCAACATATACCTCTTCATCCAGTTTCCCATTTAGAAAAGCACTTTTGACATCCATCTGAAATACTTTGAATTTCTTGTGTGCAGCATAGGCCAGAAAGATTCTAATTGCCTCCAATCTTGCAACTGGAGCAAATGTCTCATCATAATCAATACCTTCCTGTTGTGAATACCCTTTTGCCACAAGCCTTGCTTTATTCCTTGTAATGACACCCTCACTGTCAGTTTTGTTTCTGAACACCCATTTTGCACCAACTATTGATCTGTCTTTAGGTCTTGGTACTAGGGTCCAGACTTTATTTCTCTCAAATTCATTTAACTCTTCTTGCATTGCTTGTATCCAATCAGGATCTTGAAGAGCTTCCTCCACCTTTTTGGGTTCTGTTTGTGACAGAAAGCAATGATGTAAACACTCATTGGCTGTAGCTGTCCTTGTTTGTACACCTGCTTCTGGATTTCCAATAATCAAATCAGGTGTATGAGATTTTGTCCACTTCCTTGCATGTGGAAGTTGACCATTTTCATCATTGGATCCTCCCCCTTGATCCATGCTCTCCTGATTCTGCTGATTATTCTCTGTAGCTCCCCCTACAATTGTGCTATCAGAGTTTGAATCAGTATTCTCTGATGAGGTTGAGTTGGCATTCTCTGATGAGTCTTGAGTAGAGTCTGAAGCATTCTGATGCTCCCCCTCAGCAAGGGCTTCATCATCATGAACTTGTGAATTTTCACCAGAGTTTGCTGTGTTTTGTTCACAGTCAGAGTTTGACTGTTCATCAGAGTTTGTTGAATCAGAGAATATTTCTTCATTTTCAAAATGCAGTTCTTCATGATCATCCATATCTGTTAGACCCATTATTCTTTTGTCATCAAATGACACATGTATGGATTCCATGATCACCTTGGTTCTCAGATTATAGACTCTGAAGGCCTTTGTTATGATAGGATAACCTACAAAAATGCCTTCATCAGCTTTTAAATCAAACTTGGTAAGCTGTTCTGGATGAGTCTTCAATACAAAGCATTTGCACCCAAATATGTGAAAGTACTTCAGATTTGGCTTCTTTTTCTTCACCATCTCATATGGGGTTTTGCCATGCTTATTAATCAAGGTTGCATTTTGAGTGAAACAAGCTGTTTGAACAGCTTCTGCCCAGAAATAAGTAGGCAATTTAGCCTCATCAAGCATAGTTCTGGCAGCTTCTATAAGAGTCCTGTTCTTTCTCTCAACTACACCATTTTGCTGTGGTGTACCAGGTGCAGAGAATTGTTGAACTACACCTCTTTCTTTGCAGAACTCTTCCATTGTTGAATTTCTAAACTCAGTTCCATTATCACTTCTAATGATCTTCACTTTGTCTTCAGATCCATGATCCAGTTGTGTCACATGATCCATCAGATGCAAGGCTGTTTCATCTTTAGAGTGAAGAAAATATACCCATGTGTATCTAGTATACTCATCAACAATGACAAGAGCATATTTCTTCCTTGCAATGGATGGTACATTGACTGGTCCAAATAGATCAACATGTAGAAGATGATATGGTTTATTTATTGAGAATTCAGTCTTACTCTTGAAAGATGT
Organism: Daucus carota subsp. sativus; assembly: GCF_001625215.2. NCBI lineage: Eukaryota > Viridiplantae > Streptophyta > Magnoliopsida > Apiales > Apiaceae > Daucus > Daucus carota. The sequence continues at coordinate 14,422,925 of NC_030387.2, forward strand.
CTTTCTCTGCTTGGCTTTTTGACATGAATCACACAATCCATCAGATGTCAGTAGTGATTCAGGGAGTCCTCTCACAAGCTTTTTCTTTATAAGCTCATTTATGGAATTGAAATTTAGATGTGAAAGCTTCTTGTGCCACTTCCAACTTTCTTCTGCAGATATTCTTGTAGATAAGCAAATTGCTTTTCCTTCAGAGTTTGTAGGCAGGTGAATTTCATAAATGTTTCCATGTCTGTGTGCAATCACTGCCACCTTGCCTGTAGACTTACTTACTATCTCACTGTGTTCTTCATAGAAATCAACATGATACCCTTTGTCACAGATCTGACTGACAGAGAGTAAATTGTGCTTTAGCCCTTGAACAAGAGCTACATTTGATATGATGACATTTCCAAGATTGATATTGCCATATCCCAGAGTCCTTCCTATGTTGCCATCTCCATAAGAAACACTTGGGCCAGCTTTCTCCACAAACTCTGATAGCAGGGCTTTATTTCCAGTCATGTGTCCTGAACATCCACTATCCAAGACTAGGATATTCTTCCTGTTGCCCTGCAATCACAAAGACCACTAATTGTTAGTTTTAAGGACCCAGACTTGCTTGGATCCCTTGGCCTTATTAAGTTTGTTAGCTTTTGCAGCGGTATGATTATCAGAGTTTGAGCTAACAGACTTTGCAACAGAGTTTGTACTGGAAACAGAGTTTGTACTTGCAGAGTTTTTATTAACCTTTAAAGAAGGTTTCAGTTGATAATAATCATAATACAAACTATGATATTCTTTGCAAGTATAAATAGAATGCCATAAACTACCACAATGAAAACATGGATCTTGTGGTTTATATCTAATACTACTTTTTCTAACTCCAGACTTTGTAGATAAAGAGTTAATGTCCTTGTTCTTCCTGCAAAAATTAGCAAGATGATTAGTATTACCACAGTTATGGCATGTCTTCCTAGGTGCATTTGGAACAGGCATGTAGTTATTACTCTTGTCTATACCAATCTTACCATTTCTGTTTTTCCTAGGCTCCTTGTTTTTGTCATCAGACTTTACCTCTTTGAGCTTATGTTTAAGCTGTTTCTGAGTCATCAGTCCTATGTTAACCTGTTTGGACTTTTCAGATTTTAAATTGTTGTTAATCTCTGATTTTGGTCTACTCTGTTTAGAGGATTCAGCAACAAATTTAACAGGTTTAACTTTGGGCTTTTGAGTTTTAACAAACTCTGTTTTTGATGACTCAGCTTCTGTGTTATCAGTGTAACCTAGTCCCTTCTTCCAATTTCCACTACCTAAGATATCCTGAGTAGTTTTTCCTGAACTAGTCCATGTCTTAATAACCTCCCTTTCCTTAGCAAGTTCTGATTGAAGAGATGCATACCTCTTTAATAATTCATCTTTGACAATGACAGCATCATCTCTTTCTTTCTGAACTTCTAGCATTTGAACTAATTCTTTTTCTAGAAAATCATTCCTTTTCTTTACACTCAGAGTTTCAGATTTTAATCTTTCATTCTCTAAAGTCTGATCTCTAAAGCTAGTATGTAAAGTTTTAAGAAACAATCTTAACTCAGTAATATCTTCAGTATCAAAGGCAAGAGTAGAGTGAGGTACCTTTGTAGTAGATTCAGAGTTGTTGTCAGTGTTTGCCATTAGAGCATAATTGACTTCTTCTTCTGAATCAGATGTATCTGTCCAGTTTCCTTTCTTGGTGATAAAGGCTTTTTCTTTTTCCTTTTTGGCCTTCTTGCATTCAGATGCAAAGTGACCCTTTTCACCACAGTTGAAACAGGTATACTTGTCAGCTTTTCCAGCTTTCCCTTCCTTGCCCTCATTCTTCCTGAAGTTCTTCTTGTCATAAACTTTGTCAGAGTTTCTGTCTTTTCTTGAAAAACTTTTGCCTTTGTTGAACTTTTTGTAGGCCAACTTCTTGAAGCTTTTCACCATCAATGCTGCTAACTGCATCATCTCACCATCACTGTCATCAGAGTCTGAGACATCAGAGTTTGAGTCATCAGAGTTTGATGACTCATTGTCAGACTTTGTGACATGAGCTTTTCCTTTGCTCTTAGCAGTTTCCTCTTGAACTTTCAGAGCAACAGACTTTGATTTGCCTCCATGGCGTTTGCTTCTCTGCTCCATTTCAAGTTCATGAGTCTTCAGTCTCCCAAAAACATCATCAAGAGACATCTCTCCAAGATCAAGATTGTCTCTTATTGTGGTGACTTTCAAATCCCACTTTTCAGGAAGAGCTAAAAGGAATTTGAGATTTGAGTCTTCAAGATCATATTCCTTGTCCACCAGAGATAAGTCATTCAGCAGTTTGACAAATCTGTCATACAGATCTGTCAAGGACTCACCAGATTTTGAGTCAAAGTGCTCATACTCCTGTGTAAGGATGGTTTTCCTGTTCTTCTTGATGGCCTTGGTTCCTTGACATCTGGTTTCCAGAGCATCCCAGATTTGTTTTGCAGTTTTGCACCCAATCACCCTATTAGACATTGCATTATCAAGGGCACTGTGTAGAAGGTGTTTCACCTTAGAATCTTTACCAATTGACAAGATGTCCTCAGGGGTATAATCTTTCTTTTCTTTTGGGACCATTTTCTGGGGTTCATCTGCAAGCCCAACAGAGAGCTTGGTAGGCATATGTGGTCCATCATAGATCCTGTCAAGGTATTCTGGATCAACAGAGTCTAAGAATATGATCATTCTCTCTTTCCAGACTGGATATTCAGATGCCTTAAGGATTGGAACTCTAAAGGACGAAGCTTGTGATTTTTCAGACATGATTGTGTTTAAGATCTCACTGTAGTAATCTTAACAGAGCTGGCTCTGATACCACTTGTTAGGTCCTATAAACTCACTATATAATATGATATAGTGATCACAATCTGTAACACAGTAAGACAATATGAGTAATTGGAATCAATAAACTCTTATATTCACAAAGCTTTTATGGTTACAAAAACTCTCTCAGTGATTTATATTGTATCACTAAGAGCTGCTAGGGTTCTTAACAATATACTCGATAACTCAACTCATATAGAGTAACCCTAATCTGTGTTTATATAGACACAGTTACAAAATCAATCTCTGATTTGATATCCTATAAATCAGCTAATAAATCTATCAATCAAAGATTGCTCCAGTTTTCTGTTTAGTTTCCATAGTCAGCAAATCACTCCTCAGCTTCTATCCTTCCTTGAAGTATATCCGCTTCTGAGCTCTTTCCACGTGTAAACTCTGTCAAGTCTTGACTATGTAAACTCTGATCAGACTTTATTAAACTCTGTCAGACTTTGCTAAACTCTGTCAGACTTTGCTAAACTCTGATCAGCTTCCAGTTTAAACTCTGATGATTCCTGTTCTAAAACAAACCTTAAGAACATCAGTAATCATCAATTATATCTAACATTCTCCACCAAAGTTGAAGGAGAAAAGTTGATAATGATTTTGGAGGATACCGGCCTCAACGTTCCCAACGCCTCTTTGGTAAAAAAGTTTGAAATAATGTACAGGCCTCCTTCCTCAATAGTGGTGGTCATATTCTTCCAGTTATCAGCGTATACATAAGCGTGGACGTGGCAGTTCTGATTTAAACATGAAATTTTTTTGTAAGTACAAAGGATTTAAATGCACTACATCCTGCCAACAACTAATGGTGAACAACATGTTTATAACATTCTTAAAAGAAGACAATACACTTGTGTTGGTCAGAAAACAAACTTACGTCATCATCCAGTAGAATTAGATTATATCCACTGACAACTTCATTCCCGTTTGATCCAGAAGGCCACATCCTTGTTACTCGGACCTTCACTCTCCAAGAGCTTCTTGAAGTATTCAGCGATGACAACTGATCAAACATTTTTTTTTCGGTAACTGTATAAAAAGATGGTACACGATTAGTTTCCGAAAGCTAAAAGTACAACTTTAGTTATAATAGCTATAATGTTTTCACAGGAAGAAGAGCAAAGCTGGTTATCTTGCCTCTGTATTTGGAGATGAATAGCAAATGGATAGCTGTTATTCTATCATACTCTGAGTTCCTATATATATATATATATATATACACACACGCGTGGTGTAACAGTGGAACGCGATCAGATACCACAAATAAAGGGGATGATTACTACACAAACAAACTATGTTAATCATCCGTATGATAAGTTTAAGGTGATTAATATGAATATGACATACAACAAATCTGTTATACTGCTTGATCCTCAGAGAAAATACGTATATTAATATGATAATGCTGTGATATATGACAATGACTTGGTTACCTTTCAAAAATATTTATGATTAAGTTTAAAATAATAAATGTAAAATTTTATATATTTTATCTGTAGTTTTTTATATGTTAAATATAGTATATCTCAAATATGTCATTGTCACAATTAGTATGATAAATATGCTTTTTTTTATAATATGGATTCTTTTTTAATGAAATTTGAATATACATAATTAAAATTATTTAAATTTTAAATTGATGATTTATGAAACAAAATAAGAATTGAAAATTGGTATTCATTAAATAAATATATAATAAATTAAGTGAACCGAATCATATAAAATTTAGTTCGTATTTTACATTGATATAACTTTAGCCTCACGAAATGACATGTCGGGCTTGATATATAATTTTTTTTAATGTTAATTAAAAATTTGATAAATATGACATTTAAAAAGTTCCTTATTAGTATGAAATTAGAATGAGAAGTACGGTATTTCTTTGAAATAAGATATTCGATATTCATTATAAAATAATGTCATTTATATTATAAAATATATAATTTATGAAATAAAATAACTATTGAAAAGAGGTATTCCAAATAACAGTATTTTTAAAAATATAATCCAATGAAAGTTAAGGAAATATGAAAATAACAAACATTAACTTAGATGTGCAAAAAGTTCTCACATAAGTTGAGTTGGTGAGGCAATGTTAGACAATATAAAAATACAAACTACTTGTAATCAAAAAACTTTTAAACTTTTTAAGGATAATCCACATGAATGTTGATATAATGAATAGTCTAATACCAGTAACTACAGCATACTTGAGGCCAAGGTTCACCAGCAAGTTCACCAAAAAGCCAGAGGACAAAGCCAATAAAGATTGTCGAGACAACAGACTGGAATGACATGTTGAGAACTAAAGCAATTATGGCTATTGTCAAGCGCCTGTACCAGGGAGATTGCCATACTATTTATTTTGCTCTGATATAGATTTGTAATCTATATATCATCAGTGTCCGGAAGATTGTAAAATACTTCCTTGTACACCACATTAGTAGTTACATTTGTTGATCCTCCCCTTTCATCGTCAATTAATATGTGAAGACCAGAAGGATGTGTGACTCTAGACACAACAACGTACAGTTGGCCATGAGAAAAAACAGTCCGAGGAAGGTACAAACCAACTTTGTCTAAAGATTGTCCTTGGCTTTTATTGACCGTCATAGCATAGCACAACTGGATTGGAAATTGGGTCCTTCTAAACTCAACAGGGAACTTGCTATCGGATGGTTCCATCTCGATTCGAGGAATGATGTGAGTGGTACCAGCTTGGGACCACTCTGAATCTAGTTAATTTATCTTGATTTGTTCTTATTTTCTCAATAATACTCCCCAACGGATCTGTACTTTAATATTATATCTACTCGATTTTCAAGATTTTGATTTGGAGATGAATCAATTGGGACGGGTCAATGACGAGTTAGCGACTGCGATTCAGTTTTAGCCATTTCCGGAATCTACATATAGTTATATTCGGTACGGTAAGGATCGTGTAAATTGACCCCACGACAATGGCGTGAGTTCAAAATCTTCGTTCTTATTGTTTTTAAATGTATTTGTCTTATGTCCTTTGTTAATGGTTATATTTTCATAATTGAATTTTGTGTCTCGTTTATTACTAGATTTATAATGCTTTATATCGTAAATTGTGTTTTGGACATGTTCTTTAGTTTGAATTTTTATGTTCTTTTTGAGGGAGTGCCATGGTTGATGGCTTCTTGATCGTATATTGCGATTTTAGTTGTCGTTATTTTAACGATTGTGTCATTTTAGATGACTTTGTTTTGGTGCCAAGCATAATCTTTCATGCTTGTTTCTTTCTTTCTTCCTCCTTCTTTCCTCTCCACCTTATTTTCTTCCTTTCCGCGGATTTTGTCCTTTATCTGGGTTTTCTTCTCAGTCATTAAAGTTTTATTGGCTAAATTTCCGGGGCCATCTTTGCATGACCTTCGGTTAGTCGATAGACTTTTTTGAATGAAAGTTCTCATTTCTTCTTAGTTCCGCGGATTTTTTTTCTTTCGAGTGTTTTTTTCACGCATCATAATTTTTTATCTAATTTCTTGTGGGGCTTTTTGACATGCCCTTTGGTTAGATGAAAGTTTTTATGTATGAAAAAAACTCTTCCGATTCGGTATTGTATTTCGGTACAATTCACTGACGTGAAAGGCTTATGACAAAAAAAATTGGGAATTTTAACATCTTGAGATATTCAATTACGAATTTAAATTATACTACAAAATCTGGTGGTATTCAATTAGGATTTCAAATTATAATTAAAAATTTGATGATATGTGAAATTATTTAAAATCTTTTAAAATATGATGGTATTCAAATTGTGATTATTTTTTTGGATTTCATGAAATGATGAATTTTGTGGGTTTGTCCAATATATATTACGTTTTTTAAAATCTAAGCATAATCTATGCGATTTTAAAACATTATGGCTAAATCTTTAAATCACTGTGTGCATCAAATTTTATGATATTTTATCTAAAATTTGCATAAAATCAAAATCACATATTATCTATTAAAATTTATAAATTATATAACTTTTTTTTGAAACAAAGATTATATATAAAATATTAAAATTTCAGTTAAGTATGCCCTTAAATATTACTCCCTCCGTCCCAAAAAGAGTGGGCTAGTTTGACTTTCACGGAGATTAAGAAAAATGTAGTAAGTTTAGTTGAAAAGTAGGTAAAGTGGTGGGACCTACCAATATTTAATAATAGATTTGAGATAGTGGAGGAAGATAGTGGGTGTAATAGTGTTTATATTATTATAGAATGGAGATAGTGAAAGAAAGTAGTGGGTGTAATAGGGAAAAGTAGTGTTCAAAAATAGTAAGTATGGTAGGTTCATTCTTTTTGGGACGTCCCAAAAAGGAATAAGGGTCACATAAAATGGGACGGAGGGAGTAGTAATTAGTAATATAAAACTAAGGGTGACCCGAACAATGAAATCGGGTGATCCGACCCCTGTCGAACATGAACCGGTTAGTTAACATTTAACGAATTAAAAAGTCTCCCAAGTCTCTCTGTTTGGGTTTTGGCTCCCCCTTCACTCTCAAAGCTGTGTATCTATACATCTATCTATCTCTGCTCCGCTGCTGCTACATCCAAATTCCTTCTTTTAAGCCCTAGCTAGAGCCTCTCTCCCAATCGCCATGAATTGCTCTAGTAAGTCTCTCTCTCTCTCTGTCTCTCTCTCTCTCGCTCTCCCTCTCCCTCTCTCTCTGTCTCTCTCTCCCTCTCCCTCTCCCTCTCCCTCTCTCTCTGTCTCTCTCTCTCTCACACACACACAAACACACGCTCACTTACAAATGGTCGCATCTCTGTATGTAAGTTTAGCTGATCTCTGTTTCTATTGCTCTTTACAATCTCTCAGTCTCCGGTGAAGTCCCGGTTGAACCAGTAGTTTCAAAGAAGTCCGGACTTCTCTATGAGAGGAAATTAATCGAGCGCCACGTTTTAGTGAGTTCTCTTCCCATTTTTATTTGATTTTAGGGTTTATATATGACCTACATTTTCTTTATCATGTATTATAATCTTATCTATACTAAGGGGGCATTTGCTTCATGGTTAATGAGCCCGAGATGGGAACCTCAAACCCATGTATTGATGACTGGATTAGCAATTTTGTTGTATCGAACAGGAACCTCAGTTCCACTTCATGGGTATATCATTCATCCACACCTCTTATGATATCCGTTCTCATACCGCTTGTTCTCAAGTTTCATTCCTTCTTACCATCCAAACGCCCCATAAATTATAATAAGCGAATGTATGTATAATTTGTAGTTTGGTATATTACCCTCATTTTTGGCTACCCCTTCTAATCATATTCGTTAAAATTTTTAACTCAGATTGACGTGAATCGTAGATATAATATTAAAAGAAATTTATGCAAATGTCTTTGTTTCCATCATCAACATATGAAATTTTAACTTTTTACAATATCAATTCTAAATATATAAATATATGTAAAATCATGACAATTACATTATATTTTATTAAAAAATAATTTAAGTTTACCGGAAATATAAGCCATTTAAAAATAACCGGGGCTTTCCACAGGCTGTAAGCTAGTATATTTTAATTGTGTTAACTTGTTTATTGTTAACTTCTCTGTTTCCTTGATTGTTGTAATATCGTGACGCTTATTACTCTAATTGTTTATAATTTAATTTATATTCCTCAAAATAAATTCCTCAAAATAAGTTAGAAACTGATTTATATTAGCAATGAGGTTACTGTAATTGATTCTTTATAATAAACTGTGTACAACGTTATGAATTGTTTACGGATTACGGTTAAACACACACACACACACACAGGGGTACGTGGCCCCTGTGTGTGTGTAACTTGCATTTGAGTGGGATTTCAGAGAATAGTTAACAATTTGAAGGGAATTCCGGACAGTTGAAGGGATCACGGAGATTGTCCCTTTTTGTGTGAAATGTAACTGTTTATCCTAGCTTGTATGTTTGCTTATACGGAAAATTGAATTTGTTATTCTGTTTACTTGTAGCCTTTTTATCTACTAAAGAGGGAGTTCAATGATAGTGTTACAAATTGAATGTCTGTTTAATAGGATTGTGAACTCTTACATTTTCTGATATTGATAGGATTATGGAAAATGTCCTGTTACCGGGGAGCCTCTAGTAATGGAAGACCTTGTACCCATCAAAGTTTCCAAGGTTTGTATATATTTATATGCACGTGCGCGCGCGCTCCTGTGGATGCTTTCAAGTCATTGATCGTATGCATCTATGATGTTTGCCTTCAGTTTTGAGTTTAATTACATGCAATAACGCAGATTGTAAAGCCAAGACCAGTACAGGCTGCAAGCATTCCTGGGATGCTGGGGATGTTCCAGATTGTAAGTGCCTCTGATTCTTGCTTCTCAGTGTGCAACTTCTTTTTTGTTAAAGATAGTTTCATAAACGGTAGAATACCTTTGCTGCGCAAATCAAGTGTTTAATTTCTTTATTATGGAAAACAGTTGAGAACCTAATACAATAGAAACATTAATCATGAGTAATGTTTGTGTGTTTCTTCAGTGTGATAAGGTGCAGCCAGGTTTAATTTGTATAAAACTTTTAGTTAAATTGGCTTGAAATCAACTTTTAGCTAAACTTGCTTGAAATTCATATGGCAAGTTGACTGTATTTCCCAACATGCATATTTTTTCTGGTCTTGAATCTGTTTTTCAAGTCGATATTACTTCACTTTTAACTTCTATTTTCATGTGTAGGTTATTAGGCTATTGATTTCATCCAGAATGCTTTTGTTATCACTGTGTTCCACCTAAATGTTTACTTAGCTAAATTTGTTCTTCCCATATATTGCTGTAATAGTAATCATTCAAGATCTTCTTGATAAAAATGTTTATTTGTAAAGACAGATAATTAGGTAGGTTTTTATTAAAGTGCAATGTTGAATGTTTACTTTATTCCAATATCAGGGAGAGGTAGTTTTCTCATGTTTTGTTCAATTAAATTGTCAACTGATCAGTTTTGCGTAGCTAATTCATCCTTGTTAAGTTCAATGTGTTACAGTATCATACTTTGGCTGACATATTTAGTTCCATTTGTTGCCATATTACACATTTATATTCATGTAATATCATGCGTTCTTATTTTGATGAGGACTGTGTTGCAAGAAGCACTAAATTTAGTTATTTGGTTGATACTAAGGTGTTGTAAGAAAAAAGAAAAAAAAGCATCCTAAAGGAAACATAATAGCAATCCACGAGTCCGATGGCTCTGAACAACTAGTCAGTATCCACGAAAACATGAATAATACAATACTTTATGTAGTAAAATATCAGTGATGACCAACTTTAAGTACTAGTATATAGAAGTGGACCTATTAAAAACCTGAGAATAACATATTTTTATATGCAACTCTATATTAATAATTATCATCTATAATTTTTTGGTAATTTCGACAAATTATATATATAACAATTGCAATTCGGCTAACCCTTAATAACATTCTGGGTGAACTGGCAATCCTGTTATGTCTGTTATTCCTCTATGAGCCAATGTTGTTGACAGTTGAAACTATATATTACTTTTGTCTTCTTTGTAATGTTCTAAGAGCAAGTCCAATGCAATTTAATATGAGGTGCTATTTCTATAATAAAGCATCACTTATAGAATTTAGCACTCCAATGCAATGTTATGTGAGATGCTAAAATAGAAAAATGCTATACTTGGTTCTAAATATAGAACCAAGTATAGATGTAGCTATAATTGCCACATGAGCAATGCAAGTGGGAATTTGGAGGGAAATGAATATAAAAACAATTTTGATTTAACTTTTTGTACTTGTGTTCATATTTTACATCTCTTTGGTTCTATTTTAAAATCATGCATTGGAGCATGAAAGTTATATTAGCATCAAAATTTACTTTTTGATTTCATATTATAGCAATAGCTACAGCTATAATAGCATTGGACTTGCTCTAATGGACTCTTATGTTATCAAATTTACTTAAAAATTCTGTGCCTTTAGGAACATATATTTATATATTTGTGTTTTTGAAGTTTTTTTTTTTTTTTTTAAATTCAATCCTAGGAATGGGATGGCCTGATGTTATCAAACTTCGCATTGGAGAAGCAACTGCATACAGCAAGGGAGGAGCTTAGCCATGCTCTTTACCAGGTATTTTAATATGTTTACTTGCTGATTGTTTTAATAAATTTCCATAAGTTATTGACAATAAAATTGAATGGGGTTTCTCGATGTTGGCAGCATGATGCCGCCTGTCGTGTAATTGCTAGACTGAAGAAAGAAAGAGATGAAGCAAGGTCATTATTAGCACAGGCAGAAAGACAGATACCCATGTCCATGTCTACTGCAATCCCTGAAAATGGTTCTGCTTTAAGCAATGGAAAAAGAGGTTATTCACACACACACGCACATGTGCTTGTGTTTTTGTATATATATATATATAATATAAAGTTATCCACCTTTTTTCTTGTTTTCTTTCAGGGTTTGTGTTTTGTCTTGTTTATTTAAATGTACAACATTTGATTTTTGAACTGCTATTTCTATATAGCTGCTGAGGATGATGAATTGGGCCCTGATGGGAAGAAATTAAGACCAGGAATCTCTTCCAAAATTATTGAAGAGTTAACTGATTGCAATGCAGCACTTTCACAGCAACGGAAAAGGCGGCAGGTATTATATCCGCCCATGAGAATATTGAATTTGAGTCCTCAAGATATATTATCGAAAGGGGGCATTTGTATTGTTGCGGAATTGTTATTGTTTACTAGTTTCATTTTTGCTAGTTATTCTCATTCACTGAAGAAACTTGTTTGTTTGATTTTCATCAATGGCTGCTATTCTGTAGATATCTTCATCATTGGCTCTGGTTGATGCTGTGGAGCGATACACCCAACTTCATAGTTATCCTCTTCACAGAACTAACAAACCTGGGATATTATCTGTGGACATTCATAATTCCAAGGTGAGGGGTACAATGCAATTCTCTATCACAAACTACATGCGCTGATTTTTTCAAAGTTTAGGTTTCCATCAATCTGTGTATCTAGACACTTGAGCAGTCAATCAAGAAATATGAGTATTTGACTGCTACACCACAGTATATGCTAGTTTGTTCTTTTTTTTTTTTTTTCTATATTATTTTTTGTAACATTAGTAAAGGAATTTTATTTTCTTCTAATTGTTCTTGCATTTTTGACGGAAAGCTGTTCTGTTCATGGACATTGCTTGATGCAAGTTCTGTACATACAGTTTTAATTACTATGTAATTGCATCAAAAAGCAACTGAAGTTGGACACCGGCACATTGCACACTGTTGACCATCATTATGTTACAGTGTGTACGTCAATTTAATAGGAAATATATTATGCCGTATATATTAGATCTATTTGCCATAGCGATTTTACTGGCTAATGAATCAGCCATGAGATAAAATTAAGTTATAGTATGAAATTTGTAATGATGAAAAATTAAAAATCCTTTGGATTGAATCATAGTATCATACCTGTTTGTTGTATATAAAAGTAATATTGATCTGTCAAGCATTGGGCCAAAAAAAATTGACCAATTATATGTTCATACTTCATAAAGAATAGGAATCAAGTTCATAGATCTGTTTTTCACAAAACCTTCTGTACTATTTTGTTATTAAACAAGCAGTAATTAGTTAAGTTTGTCCTGTTTTCTCTTTTTGTGTTTCAACTGGAGTAAACAAGCAGTAATTACACTAAGGCATTTATATAGTATCACAAACATTGCTGGAACTTATAGTTTATTGTGATATTGCTTTTACATAAACAAACTATAAATTATAATTTACATTAAAGCATTTACGTAATTTTTTTATTAGGATATTATTGCTACTGGTGGGGTTGATACAAATGCCGTAGTGTTTAATAGAACTTCAGGGGAGATTCTATCTACACTCAGTGGTCACTCGAAAAAGGTAATATTTTTGTATAAACTAAATTATTCCTACAGTATAAGATTTTCAGCTGGCGTTATTCTTCCCCTTTCTTTATTGTACTAGGTGACAAGTGTAAGGTTTGTAGCTGATGGTGAACTTGTAGTTACTGGCTCAGCTGATAAGGTTGGCATACTTAATTATCTTTTTGACTGCACATAGCACTGCGATCATTTTCTCCTGGGTACTTGCATTACTTGGTTTTGGCATTTGCAGACGGTACGTGTATGGCAAGGGTCAGAGAGTGGAAATTACGATTGTCGACACATCTTAAAGGATCACACTGCCGAGGTGAGGACAAATATATTCTCATAAATGGTCGTCTTGTTATAGAATTACTTCAAGTTATGTAATTAGCTGAAATTAGTTGCATACCTTATAAACTAGTTATGGGAAGTAGTCTTCATCAAAAACTTCTTAAATTTTTTAAAGATGAATGTGGCATTTAGTATAGGAATGTTCTCTTAGTTTTTTTAATATGAAATGAACACCAGATTTGTTGCATCTGATTTGTTGTGACCCTAAGATGCGTACCCTTCTGAAATCATTTATGGTTGTTTGAATGTTTGTGCCAAGAGTTTTCTCAAATTTATATCTCATCATATCGAGTACCAAGTATTAATAGTATATACTGAGGGATTCAAGATCAAGGTTGTCATGGCGGTAATTCAAGTAGAGTCGACAGAGCTCCGCCTGGGTGACTAATCGACTAGTCATGGAGTAGCTTTTAAATAGCCGAGAAATCAATAATTGTAAGTTAACAATCAGCAAGTCCAGCTCTTCAGTCGAACTTTTTCCCTTGACTGGGTGGTTAGTCGAGTGCCGTTACAACTCCGTTCAAGATGTATAGTTATAGTGGAGGATTATAAGGAGCATAAGTCTGTTGAGGCGCCTTAGCTTAGATAATCACATTTTACATGTCTATGGGCGAAAACTCTTCAGAATAAAACCTTAGTGTCAGGATTTGTAATTTTATGTTCATCTTTTTATATGTTTTTGTGGTTCTGTGATTATACTGGCAGAAATGTAAAGATAACAGTGAATTACAAGAGTTAAGATGAGAAGCAGAGTAGAGAGAGGGAGGGACAAGTTCCATTTTCTGATATTTGACATAATGAAAACAGTAATGTTATGAGCTATTTATAGACACTATTCCTTACTCTTATGGACAATACTTCAGTTGTGTGTAAATGGACTAAACTGCCGTTATTATATTTGCTAGTCAGTTCCTGACACCTAGAGGCACCGTCTTGTACTACCAATGTCCTATACACAGTTAAATTTTTTAGTGATAGGCTGATAGTCCTCATAAACCAACTATATATTATGCAAATGCATGAATATAATATATATGTATATATATGTGTGTGTGTGTATAGGGTAGTGATTAAATACAAACCAACCTTGAATAATAACTAAAAACCAGTATAATTTAGTGATATTCATTTTAGAAAATAGTGATTTGTGTTGCAAAAATTGGTGAAAACCTCCAGAATTTGGTGAAAATTGTTGTTTTGCTTGCTTATGTGTGTTTGTTGGGGGTTTTGATTGGTTTTACGATGGTGGCAGCGGAAATCAATTAACAACAAAGGTGTGAATTGAGAGGTGGGTAGGGATGGGCATGGGGGCACTTCGGAATTGGGGAGTGCTATCTCCGCCCCTGATTCCTGAATTCAATATTGATCCCCTCCCTCGCCCCCAAACAGGGAACGAAGATCCCCACAAGGATTCGGGGTTTTTTTTTTTTAATAAAAAATTATAACTTTATAATAACTCGTAATATATTAATAAAATGATATTATCTCATATTTTTAACATCAAATCTTATTAAAATTGATTTATAATATAAATAAACAACAATTTTAAAATTATAAAAATATGTTATATTACAATATAATAATAATCGTTCAATAAAAATAAGATTATTTCTTAATTATAATAATATTTTAAAAGGTACCTATTTTTAATAATTTATTTAGTATAAAAATAATAAATAAATAAATACACACACACACAATTGGGGTCGGGGATCGGAGAAAGTTTTATAAATAATTCGGGGATCGGGGCGGGGAGACACGAATCCCCAACCCCGCCCCGATCCCCGAATTCTTTATAAAACTCCCCTTTCCCCGAAAAATTCCCCAAATCTCTGAACGGAGCGGGATCAGATCAGGGTCGAGCGGGGCGGGATGAATGCCAATCCCTGGAGGTGGGTGTGTATAATGAACGGAATTGTCAAAGGAGTCTGGCAAGGTGGTTGTGTTTATGGTGACTGTAGGAGATGAAGGTTGCTGGAGATGGAAGGAAGGAGGTAGAGGGGGGATTGATTGTAGCGGAGTGCCCGAGTCTCGGTTGGTGGTAGTGAGCACAGGCGGCGGGAATCTGGAAGATTAAAATTGGGCTGCAATCGGTGTTTGGTGGGGGTGTGATTAGTGTATAAATGACGGTGGCAAAGGTTTTGAGTGTTGATGGCGGGTTGAAAGAGGTGGGGTTGCGGAGGACAGTGGTGGGGGTCACCGAACTGAGGTTGTAAAATGTAAGGCGGCGGTGGCAGAGGTGGAGAAATTAGTGATATTCGCTTTTGAAATTAGTGATATTTCATCTGGGTTTTTAGTTTGTAGAATAAGGGAGTTTGTAGTAGAATAAGACTCTTCCCCCTATATATATAAGAGAGATAGAGTCTTATTCTATTACAAACCCCTCTTAATCTACAAATTAAAAACCAAGCTGAAATTTCACTAAATCGCAAAGCAAATACCACTAATTCATATAACCACCTCCATCTTTACCAACCCCACGTCCCCACCTCCACCGCCATCATCAACTCCACCTCCATAACCACCACCTCCATATCCACCTTCATTACTTTTATTAACACCAAATCCGCCCCACTTCCACTGCAACCTCCACCGCCATCACCACCTCCGGCCTCACCTTCGTTGTCCTCACCTCCACCACTCTTACTGCTGCGAGGGCATTGCACGAAACCAAACTTCGAGTTGCTCTGTCCTGTATCCCTCTGGAAAGAAGACACTACTTGATTATGTTTCTATGCAAAAACTGATACATATACATATACATATACATATACATATACATATACATATACATATACATATACATATACATATACATATATATATATATATATATATATATATATATATATATACACATACATATACATATATAGGGCATTGCTCAAAACAGAACATCCTTAAAAGAAGAACAAAGAAGAACACTGTGGAATCGAACATAGAATCTCATCTAAAACTTGAATTAAATTCTAACTTTAAGCTAATTAACCATTTAATATGAATAATAATAGTATGTAGCATGTTTAACAACAATTATGGATTAAAAATAACATGATTCTATGTGATATTAATCATGTAAGGATTCTGTTTTGGATTATGTTCTGGATTCTATAATAGTTCATATTAATAATTTGGATAGATATGGATGTTAAATTTCATATATTAAGTTTAGTTAGTGCTTAACTATGTAATTATAATCATAACAAATCATTTTTTGTGAAAGAAAAAGTGTTATGATAGTGTTCTGTGTTGTTCTTTTTTTAAATTGTTCTGTGTAGAGTGCAACCCTATATATATATATATATATATATATATATATGTATGTATGTATGTATGTATATGAGTAAAGTTCTATGGAGACCACTTTTATTGGAGACCGTGGAGACCACTTATGTTCTGCAATCAAAACACTATAAAATACATAATTTTGTGAAGTATGTTCAACAAATATCATGTATTCATTAAAATTGTTGAAGATCATCTATGTTTCATATGTATATAATGTATGTTCTGCAAGTTGAACAATGTCCTGCAAACTAAATATATTTCGTAGAATATAACATTTTGTAATGTTCTACATGCGAAACTTATATGATATTCAAGATTTTAAAGTGAAATAATGATTTTGTACAACATGATGTGCAAAACTATACGTTTTGCAATGTTTTTATGCAATATTTCACTTGCAGAACATAAGTGGTCTCCACGGTCTCCAATAAAAGTGGTCTCCATAGAACTTTACTCTCTCTCTCTCTCTCTCTCTCTCTCTCTCTATATATATATATATATATATATATATATATATATATATATATATATTCCCCACCCCTCCCACCTTCTCTATTGAAGCTGACGATATTGGTTTCAACATGATTATACTCTTTATGTGTATTTATTAGTGGTAATACTGATCATACCTTGCCTTGTTATTCTGAAAGACTGCGTGTTGGTCGCATACAATTTAACCCCTGTAAATTTAGTATCTGCTTATGTATGGTCATGTAAAATTCAGGTGGTAGTCATATTTATTTGTATACTCTTTCTGTTCTTATCTGGAAGCTCTTTGAGTATCTAACATTCTAATTAATGTCATCCCTACCATATAATTATGGGTCTAAGAAAAATGATCAACTTGTGTGACAGGTGCAAGCTGTCACCGTCCATGCCACTAACAACTACTTTGTGACAGCCTCTCTTGACAGCACATGGTGCTTTTATGATATCACTTCCGGTTCTTGTCTAGCCCAGGTCTCTTTCGCTCCCTGTCACACCATATTGAGATAGACAAACTCCAATACATCAGTTCTTGCATCCATATGTTCAGGCTTCGCTAGGAGTGACCAATGCTAATTATATTTCATAACTTCTGATCTGATTATGTAGGTATCTGATACTACAAGCTCCGATGGTTATACATCTGCCGCCTTCCATCCTGATGGTCTCATCCTTGGAACAGGCACCTCTGGGGCTGTTGTTAAGATTTGGGATGTAAAAAGCCAAGTATGATGCGGAACCAAGTTATAAACTCATTTGTGTTGTAGATTTATTGTCTTGTGTAAATCTTGTATACATGTTTGTTTGCAGGCTAATGTTGCGAGATTTGATGGTCACATTGGGGCTGTAAATGCCATATCTTTTTCGGAAAATGGTTACTTCTTAGCTGTATGTTTTTCTTTCTAACAGAGATATGTGCAAATATGTAGCTGAAGAAACATGCCATAGCCTCTCAAAGTTTTTCCCTGAATTTGTAGACTGCGGCTCAAGATGGTGTGAAGCTGTGGGATCTGCGTAAACTGAAGAATTTTAGAACATTTTCACCATATGATGAAGATACACCGACACAATCAGGTATGTATTGGCGATTTGGCTACGTTACATACCATCTCAAGCAATTAAATTGACTGGAATTGTATGATTATTGGAGTTTCATATTTTGATATGGTGGAAGTTTTTCCATTTGACTTTAATATAAATTCTGGATAATTTTTAACTTGTTAAACACCTCAACTAAAGAGCATTCTAAATCTGGGGTGTGAGATCCAAGTGGCACTATGTTTAGAATTGCAATTAACTCTATGGTTATTAAGTCTCTTAATTTCATCTTATATTGTAATTATTTTCTCTTTGAGCTGCCCGGAGAGAGTCTACCATTGGACCTCTATTTGATTTTTTGACCCACAGAACATAATGTGTCCATCATCTGACATAATAAGCCATACGTGGTTGTCGAAGTTTTACAATACTCCAGCCTTAATTTTTTTTGCTTTCTCTCATCTTGCATAAAGGGAATTGTAGTACTGTTCTCGTTCTGTCAAGGGAGTGTCTGATTTCGTACTATTACTATAGTAAATAGAAGAGGGAGAAGAAGCACTCTCTTCTCTCAGTGTCTGTGTAGACTGTAGTCCCTAATGCTTCATTTGTTACTGTTCTTAGTGGACTTTGACCACAGTGGAAGCTACCTTGCAATTGGAGGCTCGGATATCAGGTTAGTCCATATTCAATACATCTTCTTGGTTTGGTTATTATTAAGGCATCTTTTTAGACGCTTCAAAAAGCTAGACTTCGAAATTTAATGGTTCTAACAGAGTCTAAACTACAAGGTCAATGTTACTTGCAGAAATCACATGCATAATTATATTGATTCTCATTACCTTTTGAGTTGTCTTCATTGTTGTATTGATTATATTATCGTCACATTGCTGCAGAGTTTACCAAGTTGCCAATGTGAAGTCTGAATGGAATTGTATTAAAACATTACCTGATATGTCTGGCACAGGTACTACCTCTCTCAGTTTGCGTGGTGTATGAATTACATTATGGATTTGTAAATCATCTGAGAAATTTTTGTCTGAAAGTCGAGAAAAATCACACTGACATTGCATTTTCAGGCAAAGTTTCTTCTGTGAAATTCGGTCCAGATGCAAAATATATAGCAGTTGGGTCAATGGATAGAAACCTCAGGATTTTTGGATTGCCAGGGGAAGAGGGTGAGACAGAATCATAAAAGAATGCATTAACTTTCACGCCTATGATCAGTCTTTTGTAGCAAGTCCTGCATTAGTTCTGACTTTTGTAGCAAATCCTGCATTATCTAATGCTGCTCCATCCATATCCATTATACTTAGCAAGTTGGAGAGTTGATATGCAGAACATCTGCTTCCAAACAATTAAGCTTTAAATCTCTAGATATTTATTGAAGTTGATTTTTAGATATTGTAAAATGTGATATTTACCATATATAGACTATCTTCTGCTGGACATTCCAAAATTTTATTATATTGCATTTATTTATTCGAGGAAAAACAAAACTATATTTAGAATATTTCTCATAAGTTTACCATCAGATTACCAAGTCACCTCTTTGGTAGTGATTAAGATGACAGAAAAGATTAAATACCCAATGGGCATGGAACTATGAATGAAAAGTTGTACGGTTGTATCGCGAAATTTTATTAGGTTCTTGACGATGTAATGAGACTGTATTACGTGAAATTACAGTATACTAGAATCACGTTCTTATTAATCAAGTAAAATATCAAGATACTAGAATCTCATTCTAATTGATTGCATGAAATCTATTAATCGGGTGAAATCTTATTGTACTCAATATTAATATCCTGATATTTAACTACAGGGCATGATCCCTGTATGTCAAAATACTTTGAATTCCATGCATTTAATCATTGAAGTATTGAACCAGGTCAAGTTGCATGGAGTACACAAAATATAGAATATTGGAGTTCGAGTCATAATTTTTTAATCTAAAAATCATAAATAATATCTTTGATTATTCAAATTTATATATAATTTATCATTTATAAGTAGTTTTAGACATAATCATCAGTTAATCATTAATATCTTTTTACTGTAATACGCATTAAGATTATTGTTCTGCTTGTGAGTTATATTTAACTTTGCAAGGAAACAAGAACTGAAAATATGAAAACTTTAGCTCCAACGAGACCTGCAATTTCTTCCTCATCGAGGCCAAATCTCCTGTAATGTAGTCTTTAACATTTTAGTGGAGGAGCCGGACAGGTACTCATTTCAATTCTTTTATCATCAATATTATAATATTCTTAACTATTTTTTGGCATTTTAAGTTGCAATTGTCAATCTAAAATTATACTTATGGTTTGAAGTTTGCCGTGTAACATGGCTTTGTTCTACTAGTTTGTAAATGAAAATAGTACTAATTTGGGACCTTCGAGTACAACTGTCTCAAATATTGTATCAGGTCACAAACGATAGCCGCATATTTTGTCTTCACGACAAATAATATGAATAGCAGTAGTAGTTCCCAGGCATATTCTTTCAAAACAATTAATTGAAAAGCTTCATGAATTTTCTACTTTTTAGTGTAAAGCTAAATATTTATCAACACAAATGAAAAGCTATGTTGATATAAGTTGCAACTATGCTAATCGATTCATCCTAGGGACGGTAACAGAGTCCCCATACCAGAAGATAGCACAAAAGAATCTATAATTGCGATGCTGCAACTTGCAAGTTGCCACATCCTTTACTTCCAATTTGCATCCTTTCATTCTAGTTTGTGTACTGAGAAGTATGTGTAAAACCCCATAGCTGCAAACGGAGGAAAAGGAGTAACAGGATATGATATCAGATACAAGTTGTGTAACCTTTCAAACAATTAAAAACTAAAATAAAGTTACAAGTTATGTAGCACAAATTATCAACGTGCCTAAAATTCTACTCGGTACTTGAGCTAGTTGACATAGCTTATTTACCTCTTCTAATAAGCCAACATATCCACCGATTTAGATTTATTCTTTTTCTCAAGGTCAGGTCACTACAGTCTGGGGGATGCAATGTGACTAAAGGAAGATAATTGTGCAGAGAAGCTTGAGCTCAAATATAGTTATCACTAACATAAATCATTAACATCTTTCAACTGTAAGAAGCATTAAGATTATTGCCCCCCCCCCCCCCCCCCCCCCCCAAAAAAAAAAAAAAAAAATAAAAATAAAATAAAATCATGTCATAAACATGAGCTTCACCCCATTCATCTTGGACATTTGCAATTCTTGATCACCTGAACCATAATTAAATAAAAAAAAAAATTCTATTGACAAAATCCCTTCTATATGTAGGCTCTATATATGTACACAATATTTTCATCTAGCAAAAAAAAATCAGTTTGGTAATATATGTAAAAGCCTAACCCATCATTTTAGAGAAATTTTGTTCCTTTATAGCTTTTCCTTGCTTATATCTTTGCTTTATCTATCTTCATTCTTCATCAAGTAATATCAAAACCAAAACTAGCTATAATATTTGCTTGAAGGCCCACCTCAACATTCTTTAGTTCAAATTCTTGATTATGAGCCAAGCATTGGTTTCCAAACGTGTCACAAGGTCCACTAGTTCCAGACAACCTATTCAAAAGAACAAATTTAAAACTACCAAGACCATAAGAGTGAATGAAATAGATACACTAATTGCTGCTGGGGAGAGAAACTTACAGATCACCATCAAGCCGTAAAGCAAATTCTCCGCCCCCTCCAAGTGCCAACAAGTCATTCAAACACAAGTAGAAATATCGGTTGGCACCTACATACATAGGTTAGCACACTATTAGCATAGTAAAACTACCAACTCTGTCTATGATTATTATAAATAGATGTAAATGTATGTCAGTACGAGTGTACACACACACACACATGATACATGTATGTCTGTATATGTAAGCACACACAATTGTAGAGATACATAAACAAAAAGGGGCATTGGCATCTTCGAAAGCAAGATCTCAGGCATCATGCTTAGATTGACACGAGTAGGGACATAAATTCAAGCAATATATTCAAGAATATTATCACATACTTCATCTTAATTTTTAATTCGATAAGATCTTAGATAACTGTCCCTATTCTACCCCGCTGTACAATATTACCACAGCAAATATATTTCACTTAAAGAAAACCTGTCTTAGTATATATTATTATGACAGGGAGTACACCTAGAAACCTTACAAGACTTTCTGAATGGAAGTTAGCTTATGCAGCCCCTATGTGACCTGAAGGTACAAACTCTAAAATATCTTGTTTGCCTCTACATTTTTTATTATTTATGTTTTCACTTATTTTCCCTCACCCTCACATCAAGCGAAGTGGCAGCCATCTTGCTTTTCACCATAACTATCCAAAACTAACCATCAAAATTCCACTGCCATTTTATCTTCAGCAAAATCAGAGAAGTATACGAACATTCAATGAAGGGCAATAGAAGTTTCTACGAAATTGCAACGGGGTTTTCACTATTTATTACAGCTTAATGCTTTACGTATAATAGTATCAACACAAACAAAAATTACATAGGAACAGGAAGTGAATTTGCTAGGAACTTACCAGTAGGCCTGAATAATCTTGGCTCCCCATATATAGTCGTGAATACAAAGGTCTGATTTGTCCCCTGTCAATCATTTAATGAGGAGTTAGTTTAACATTGTTTTGAATTGCAGTACTAATATAAGAGGAAAATACAAATGATACTGATAATACTTATGTCCAATAGTCACTTTACTTTTTCAAAACCAGCTTACTTGATACTTTCTTTTGGCAGTAGGTCTTAGGGGGCCCTCGAGCAGCCCACCAAATACAGCTCCTTGCCTATCTCCAGTGATCTATTTGTAAAACACAGTATACTCATACAATTAACAGGACAGACAGAAAATTTAATGAAACAGGGAAGTAATCATCCAGTGAATGGAGTAGAAGTGAGCATACTAGCAAACATGGACCAGGAATATCAGCACTCTTGCGTATCAGTGTGCGAAGTGATATACCATCTTTTGCCGTGCTGCCCTTCATGTAAAGTAATAAAACTAAATCAAGTTCATATGTAAAACAATTTTTTTTTTTAAAGAAGCAACTCCAATAACTTTATAATATCAAACAACTTCAAACCAATTTTACCTGTACAATAAGACCCATTCACAACCTTTGACTATATTTGGAAGGGCTGACTGGAAAAAATCATATAAATTAACAGAGAGGAAAAGGGACTCCTGAGTGAGTTTGGGCATGGACTTCTCAGAAAAGCGTTGATCAGTAGCATCCTCAAAAGTATCAGAATCACTAGTGCTCCTTCTGGAGCTTTGATCCTCATTACCTGCTGGAGTAACAAAGTATTCTTCGTTGAGTGCTTGGCCCATCACAGATCCCTTCCCCTTTTCGTTGTACTGTCCAGTTAGAGTTCGCTCATTCTCAAACTTATATTCACATTCCTCATATTTTTCAGATGGTATTTTTTCTGGTGAAAATTTTTTACTTTTCCATCGAACAGGTTGCGATTGAATTGGCTTAATGTCATGGTGCTGCTTGTTCGATCGGAAACCATTTAAACTTGTTGAAGGAAGAATAGAAGAAAATATAGAAGACAAGGACTTTCCCTCCTTTTTATTATGTGTAGCCTACACAAGTGAAAAGTTGCAGTACAAAATTTATCATGCCATGCCATAGAAATATATATATCAATATCAACATCTAATTATCTAATTTACTAAATATCAAGAAAAATGAAATAAAAGGATATCTTGTTAACTAGTTTGGATAAAACCATTGCGACAAACCACACATAAACCTAGAGGTAAAATTAATATTTCACTGGCTCTAGAACGGTCAAATCTAAACTCAACCTAGAATCCTAAGAGGATCAGGTGTAATGGACTACAAAATTTGTCAATATATTAGTTTAAGAACGCGCGAGGTGATTAGGGGACCTAGAAAAAGCAGAGCTAAGTCATGAAGTGGTCTGAGGCGCCGAAAGAGTGCGCCTTTGGGTTCCGAGCCCTGAGTTCCAAATCTACCATTATTATCTCTCTTCATGAAGTACAATGTCTAGGCTGGCACCGGATTCTGTGCTGGCATCGGCGATGGTGATGGTTCACTAAGACCTCAACAAATAAATACAAATCCCAACTCACTTCCCACAAACCAATTTGCTAAACTTCCGCATAACGGTATAATGCCAATTTATGGCATGTATATACTTATAAAGCGTTGCTTGCCTTGATACAAATTTCAGGCTTTGATATAAAAAATGAAATGGATCAGTTTTCAGTTAAAACAGACCTGGAACTGCCTCTACAACACTGATTACAAGTTGCTATGTCCAGGTGGAGTGTTAAGGTTAGGACTATATATAGGTGGCACAACAGAGACTTAGCTGCACAAGCATAGCAAAACAATGTTGCTTTGGTACCTTGTAAACTCCTGCACAGCTCGTAACAAGGCTGTGGAATTGAGAACTCCACTAATGTTTTGCATTATTTTCATCTTTAATTTGTTCTATCGAACTTATGTTTAAATGTGTTATATTACCTAAGTACTTTATCTAAACCATTTCATGTGAACTCAATTTAAACATTTTTTACAAGATAACAAAAGAATTTTGTTGCACTTTCACACTATATAAACTAAGGTTTATACCAGAGCAAAACTTCATATAATTTAAAATATCCAACTCGAATTCAGCAATGCATAATCAACCCACACGCCAACATTCTATGCATAAGTATTGCCCCAAGCCTAGCTGAAATTATGAAATCTACAAGCAGGAATCAAACACCAACCAAAGCACAGATAATAATACCCAAAATTGCCAGATCTCATATCAACTCCAAGCATTAGGTAAATAAATTCACACCTCACAAATGATCAAGACAAAAAGCAAGCTAAAAGAACATGAAAATGAGGCAACATTGAATCAAAGTACATCAAGTATAAGACATGAATATAGAAGTACCTGGGGCTCAAGGGGTGTTGAAGAAGAAGAGGAGGATGAGAGGAGATGAGAGAGCTTGTCAGATACTTTGTCTTTAAACGAGTACATGGGTAACCCTCCACCAACAAAGATCACGGCTTTAAGATCAGATTCAATCGAAATCGCAAACCCAGATAGATATATAAACAAGATTCAAATTTCCAAAACAAATAAAATTGATTCAAGAACAAAGAGGTCAAGCCACCGGATTCTACTTTCTTCCACCTTTTTTTTTTCTTTTGTCGCTAAATTTCACCCTGATTTTCTATGTAATTTGTAAGCTAAAAATGTGTATGGCGAGTAAAACAGTGTAACCGGATCCGAAAATAGAAATTTTGAATTATTTTTAAATAAAATAAAATATTTGAACAATAATACTGTTATATTCTATTTTTAAATTATTAATACAATATTTTTATAAGAATTGAAGTTGATTACAGTGTGTGGTAATTACAATTCTTTATATGAATTAAAGTTGATTACAGTGTGTGGTAATTACAATTTTTTGTCGGATCCTGTTTCTTGACAACCGCGTGTCAGTAAGGGTTATTTAACACACTGTATGGGGTCCTATTTCTTGACAACCGTGTGTCAGTAAAGATTATTTAACACATTGTACGGATTCAGATTCAATTTTTTTAAAAGTATCCGTTATAAATATCCGTGAAATAGAAGTTTTGCTTTCCGTGGAATGAGAGTTTTCTTTTCCGCGGATATGGATATTTTGAAACAAAAATTGGATCCGAAAATATCAGGATAATGCTTTTGCTAACATCACCCTTCTTTATTCAGGATAATGCTTCCTTGCATTCTAGTACTCCTAACTCGAAGATGACCACCTCCATCTCGGACAGCACTGAGCACACCATCCCCACCGGGCTAACCGCAAAGTATAGACCTACACAATGTAAAGCCTCAGTCGACTTAACAATGTAAATCGCAACTTGCGTATACGGCACATGTCCAGTAATAGAATCTCTTACATTTTTATTTTTTTTTTGGATTTTTTCCTTTCTTTTTTCGTTACGAATCATAGCTGTAAGATCTCTCGTTTCTCGAAAAATTTTCATTTAATTTTCTAAAGAGAAAAATTTTCATTTAATTTTCATTTATTGTGTTTTTAAAAACTTACCACCCAACTAATTTTTTTTTCTTTTTACTCACTAATGTTAGGTTTGGATTTTTTTTAGCCACCAACTTAGATTCGAATTTGATTACTAGACTTATGATAATTTTTTGTAGCATTATTTATAAATAGTGAAAGTATGTAATATTTTGATGATGTGTCGTATATTTATATCCTTATATTTAGCAATAATAATATAAAATGAGCCGATGAAAAATTAAAATCAGGAAAAATCGTAATTATAATTCTAAAAATTCAATAAATTATGAATATGAAATCAATGACTTCAAACAATTCACTTTCCTTATAGGATAAGGTGTAATTAAGTGATATGATACATCATCTTTCGCTATTAAAGTTTCAATCGACTAGCTCATTCTAAGATTCTCTTAAATTAATCTTCATAAATTTTAATAACTTTATCTTATTACAATTTTCAAGATAAATAAATAGGGAGAAGAAAACTTAATTTTCGATGATTGTACTATATAATACATCATTTTATGTTATTATCACTCCCTTCCTCCCTCTCATTAGTTTATAGTTTTTTCTATAGCTTAGCACATATTTTAAGACTCCTATAAAACATAATTTCATAACTTATTTTCGTGATTTTTTTTTTGTGTGTAAAAATTCAAACGCTGAATTTTTGTTAGGAAGAAAAAAAAATCAAATTATTTATGAAACTACATCTTTTAAAAGGTATAAAATGCGTGTAAAATTCTTTTATCCAAAGTAAACGAACTTGGAGAGATAAAAAGTACTGTGTGTGTGTCTATATATATATATATATATATATTGAGTCTTACTCCACTACAAACCATCTTATTCTACAAACTAAAAACTCAGCTGCAATATCACTAAATTCTGAATACAATATCACTAAAATTTTAAACAACCCCACCTCCACCTCCATCTTCTCTAACTCCACCTCCATCTTCCCCAGCTCCACCTCCACTTCCGGCAACTCCATGTCCGCCGCTCTCTCCACGATTGTCGCCGCCTGCGGCCCCATTCACGTCATCCAAACCTCAGTCCGCCTCCACCACCAACTTCCACCCAACTTTCACCTCTTCCACCACCTTCATCTCGACCTCTGCCGCCACCACCACCACCACCTTCACCTCCGCGCGCTATCTCATTCCTTACTTCTGCCATACCTCCACCTCGACCTCCACTTCCACCTCCGGCATCTCAACCCCACTCCCGCATCCTCCATGCCCCCGCCCACTCCATGTTCACCGCTTCCATCTCCACCACCGCCATCATCACTAGAATCAACAAACAAGAACAGATCTAGAGGTTTGCATCAAGTTCTGGAGATTTTAACGAATATCACTAATTTCTATAGCGAATATCACTAATTTCTAAAGCGAATATCACTAAAATATACAGCTAATATCACTAACTCGTACACCAGAATAGCTACGATTTCTGTAAGTATATCAATAGCAGGTGGCAGGCGTGACAGTCTGGCAGAAGTGGTGATGATGATGGTGAATTGGAAACAGTGACATGGGTGGAAGTGTCGGCAGAGATGTGGTAGCAGGGGTGGAGGAAGAGGAGAGAGACGAAGTGGGTTTGATGGAAGAGATAAGGTGGAGTTGTTGGGTTGTATAAAAGGAAAGGTTTTTAGTTTTTATTTTAAGATTGGTTTGTATTTGATCATGAGCCTATATATATATATATATATATATAAAGATACGGACATATTACAAATCATCAAAATACTAGAGACTACCACCATATTTTAATAATGCTACACATAAAAATGTAATGCTAATAATCAAATCCGAACCTAACTTCAGTGACAAATAAAAATTGAGTTTAACAATAGTGAGTAAAATAAAAAAATTATAGTTGAATGGTTAGTTTCTAAAAATGCAATAATTTTAGTGACAAAAAAATTATCATAATGTTAGTAATCAAATCCGAACCTAAGTTGGTGGCCAAAAAAAAATTCAAACATAATATTAGTGAGTAAAAGAAAAAAAAAATTGTTAGGTGATAAATTTCTAAAAACACAATAAGTTGAATGGCAAAAAAATCTATTTTCCTTTTTCTAAAATAAAATATCTTAACAATTTATTATTTATACTACGATTTGACTGAAAATCACCGATTTATTTAAAAAGTCTCAGGCAATTTTCTGATAAATTTGTATCAATAGATTAACTGATTTCAATTTCATATTTTTTTCAACCACCAACATTGAATTAAATATTGAACAATTTACTAAAACCAGGTCAAACTAGCAGCAGTGTTTACCTCAAGTCCTCAACCAACATTTTGTTCTCATTCTCTTCAATGAAGCAGTATAAATTTTTTAATACAATCAATAGTTCATCATTCCCCAAAAGCATGTAGTATTATTTTAACACTGCACATCTATTAGTACAGCAGTATTTTTATTTAGAAGCCTACCCTCCCAGCACATCCAAATGCAAAGTAAATCCCAAACACAAGAGAGGGCCAAAACCAAGGAACCTTTTTGAGTAAAGAGAATCAAGAAAAGCAACACAGCCCTCCATTCTTTACAAATATTTTAGTCCAAATACTCCTCAACACCCATCATAATCAAACCATGATTTGAAAATCTTGAAACAAAAAATAATCTAAGTTGCACAAAATGGGCTTACCCACAACACCCTTCCACATCTTCTCTCTTTTCTTGGTAATCTTTGCAAATCTTGAACTTTTAGCAGAAGCCAAATCTGCACCAGATTACAACACATTGGTATACAAAGGCTGTGCAAAACAATCTCTATCAGATCCAACTGGGATTTACTCCCAAGCCATTTCAACACTGTTTGGAACCCTTGTTTCACA
Source organism: Daucus carota subsp. sativus (assembly GCF_001625215.2). Taxonomy (NCBI): domain Eukaryota; kingdom Viridiplantae; phylum Streptophyta; class Magnoliopsida; order Apiales; family Apiaceae; genus Daucus; species Daucus carota. Next base: position 14,451,770 of record NC_030387.2, read on the forward strand.
ATCTTCAAAAACAAGATTCTTTAAAACCACAACAGGAAGCTCTCAAACAACCATCACTGGTCTCTTCCAGTGCAGAGGAGATTTATCAAATGTGGACTGTTATAACTGTGTCAGTAGGCTCCCTATCCTCACTGACAAGCTTTGTGGCAAGCCTGTTGCTGCAAGAATCCAGCTTTTAGGGTGTTACATGATGTACCAAGTTGCTGGATTTGCTCAGATATCTGGGCTTGAACTCTTGTACAAGACTTGTGGAAGAACCAATGTGGGTGGGAGTGGATTTGAAGAGAGGAGGGATACAGCTTTTTCGACATTGGAAAGTGGAGTCACTAGTGGGAATGGATTTTATACAACTAGTTATGAGTCCATGTTTGTTTTAGGCCAATGTCAAGGAGATTTAGGGAGCTCAGATTGTGCTAGTTGTGTGAAAACTGCAGTTCAGAGAGCTCAAGTTGAATGCGGCAGCTCTAGTTCTGGACAAATCTATCTTCATATGTGCTTTATTACTTATGCTTATTATCCAAATGGGGTACCTAAAATGTCATCACCTTCTTCATCCTCATCTTCATCTCTATACAATCCTTCTTCCTCTTCATCAGGTAATCTTACTTATTTGTTATATACTAAGTTGGTTTTCGAGATTTCAGAACTAGTTAAAAAATCAATGGGGGTGTTTTTCTTATGATTAATGTAGATAGACAGCAAGATACAGGGAAGACAGTGGCAATTATATTAGGAGGGGCAGCAGGAGTGGGATTTCTAATTATATGTATGCTATTTGCTAGGAGTTTATTGAAGAAACATGATGGTAAGTGTATAAGAAATAATATTTACCTATGTATAATTTATTTCTTGGTGGCGGTGTTTATTTTTTTTTATTTTTTGTGTGCAGATTATTGATAAATGAGGGATGATTTTGGCAGAACATGATGTTCAATTTTGAGGTGGATTCTTTCCTTCATTTTCTTATTTATCCATAGAGGGGGGAAAGAATGAGATTGAAATGGGGATATGTATTGATGGTGGAGATTTGATTTGTGGGGATATGAAATGAGCAGAGATTGATATTGAAACAGAAATGGCAGAATGTATTTTTTTTGTTATTACAGAGTTAAACAAAGAGGAAGAAGTATAAGAATGAATAGTTGTGAAAAGGTAAAAAAAGAAATTGAAAAAGACCAACTAGTACTAATAAATGAAATTTGGCCTTCTATTTGTTCATTGCATGTGAGTGTTTTGTCTTGTTCTTTTTCAGATTTTCCCATCTTGAATTATTGCTCTTTCATACCACTCAAATTCCATTCTTTCTAGAAAACTAGGCACTGTTCTTGCATGTGTTAGACCTTTATTATATATTGGTTCCCATGTTAAATAATAATCACTCAATTAGTCAATTGTTACTTTTATGGAGCGCTGCAAAAAAGCATAAATCGTAATTAATCGGTGAAGTCATTAGTGATTAATCTGAATGATTAAGCAGAGTACCTTGTAACAATTAATTGGGTGATTAATCAGTTAAATCACCGATTCCTAGATTTTATGTATATATTACAGGAACTGATGAACATGATACTGGTACAACCAATATTAATCTGCATTATAAGGCAACAGTTAAAATCAAGGATTACAGTAGTGAAATACTGAAATATGCCAAAATGGAGAGTGGTAGTCTGGTAGATACATACATAAAAAGAAGACTGGAGGAACCTCTCCCTTTTTCTGATGTCTGCTAAATCAGTGGCTGCCAGTTGTCTTGCTTGTCTACTACATCCAAAATTTCACAGCTTGTTTCTGGTCCTACTTTACTGTTTTTTACACATACACATATTACAATCCATTTTAACATATGTATTGGTAAAAGAAAGAGATGTGTTAATTAGCACCAAAAAAATGAGATCCAAACAGATGTGTTCAAGCAGCTACTAAACTTAGAGAATGCAATGAATTTTTCATTTCCAAGTTGGTTAAAATAGTTCCTTGTGCTCAGGCATGTGATGGCTAACATAATTTTTATAAATTACTACTTTCATTGATGTAGACAATAGGTTTTAGATGTACAAGTACTTACACAGTACATGCCCTTGCTTATAAATTCTCATTTGATGCCTGTACTAGTACTGCGTTTTAAACAGTACCAGCTGCAAACCTGTTTGGCGGGGCTTATAACCCTGGCTTTAAGTCATTTTTTATTTTAAACTAAAAAATGTTTGTTTGTGTAATAAGTAAGAAGTGGGCTTAAAATTAAAAATGAGTCAGAAACTCAGTATTTTAAACCAAAACCAGAAAACAAATGAAAGTTATTGAAGTGCCAAGGAACGTGGTGATAACTACTGAACTCAGTAAAGCGGGAATGGATTCTGAAATACAAACTATAAATATATATAACCTCACCAGAAGTTGCAATGTGTATAATATCAGTACCTGTTTTGTGATTGCAATTTCCTTGGGATTTACATGGCCTTTGGTCCTCTGTCCTGCAAGTTAGCCACCAAATAAAGAATGTGAATCACAAACGAAGTAATTTTTGGGTACCTTATCCCCCAGTATCTACAGGTGAGCTTCTCGCAGTTTGCAAAACATACACACTTCAGATTCCTCAACTCATGAACACAATTTCTCAGCTCAAGAACCATCAAAACTCATAACATAATGATGTCTGGCAGTGTTATATAGACATTTATATTCAATAATGTTTGCAAACCCTATATTCAGAGATGACGTGAAGAAAAAACATTCTCAACCGAGCCTTTTCTTTTTTGCGCATCTGACCAACAATCTCCATGCCTCACATTAGCATATATTTCTCCCTTCCAATGTATCTCATCAGATTTAATGGTTAAAAAATTAGTAAAATTAATATAGCAACTCCAAATCCTGATACATATCAGTACTACATTTCAACCCCCATTTCTGCGTGCATCAAGTCTAAAACATAACATATGCCAGAAAAGCGAGGGTGCGAATTATCTCCTGCAATAAAAACACTGCCATTGTTGTTGATCTCTATCCAACTACATCCAGGTTGCTTCTTCACACCCTTTTCTCTCATCCGATACCATATCTTTTCAGCTTCGAATCTCTTTCCACTATCCATGTACATCTCTGCCAGGATCATATACACACCTGAGTTTAAAGGTTCTAACTTGAGAACATTTTCCCCTGCAATTTTACCCACCTCTAGATTCTTGTGTATTCTACATGCTCCAAGTAAAGCTCCCCAAACACTTGACGGAACTTCAACCCCATCAGCTCTCATTTGATCCAAAATAGTTAGTGCCTCTTTTATAAGTCCAGATTTACCTAACAGATCGACAATACAGGTATAATGCTCATTTGTTGGCTTTACATGACACTCATTTTTCATGAAATTGAAGAAATATTTGCCTTGTTTTACAAGTCCTGCATGGCTGCAAGCGGATAATACCCCAATAAAGGTTATCTGATTAGGCTTTTCTTCTGTCATTCTCATCTGTTTAAACATCTCTAGAGCTTCCTCACCATGTCCATGACAAGCTAATCCACATATTATAGAATTCCAGGAAATAATGTCACGTTTGCTGCGCATAAAAGAGAACTCTCGTAAGGCAGAGCCCACGTTTCCGGATCTAGCATACATGGTAATCAATGCATTAGAAGTTGGAACAAAACATTCCAGTCCTATCTTAATTACTTGGGGATGAGTTTGCGTCCCTAGCTCTAAGGATGGCAAATTTGAGCATATTGTAAGGACACTTGTAAACGTAGCCTCGTCCACTGAAACATTTCCTTCTCGCATTTTAATGAACAGTTTGATGCCTTCCTCCCCGTGATCATTTTCCCCCAGTCCAAAGATTGTAGCATTCCAAGCTGTTGTATCACGAATTCCCATCAATTCGAATACTTTCACAGCATTCTCAACCTCGCCTATGTCGAAGTAACCTAAAATCAGATTCGTTTCTGATACAACATCTTGGAATGGAGTCTTCTCAAGAAGTGCATGAGCTTCTTTCACAAGTCCATTCCTTACTAATCCAAAAAAGACCGAGTTCCAGGATCTATTACACTTTTCAGGCATCTCACTAAATAGCCTCAGAGCATCATGCACTCTACTACTGCTGACCAAACCACTTATCATATCATTCCAAGACTTCAAATCCTTCCCAGGCATCTTATGAAACAAAACTTCAGCAATCCCAGTATACCCAACTTTTATATACCCCTCTATCATTGTATTCCAAGCTTGAACATCTCTAACAGGCATATCATCAAAACACCTCCGAGCTTCAGCAATCCGTCCTGCATTTACAAGTCCAGACATAATAACAGTCCACGACACAACATCCCTCGTACCCATTTCACCAAACAACTTTTCCGCCAAATCCAGTTCTTGATTACCAACTAAACCAGCAATCACTAAATTCCAAGAAATCACATTCTTCATAACCATCTTATCAAATACATTCAAAGCATCACTCATTAACCTATTTCGAACAAACCCAGAAATCATTGAATTCCATGACACAACATCTTTACAAGGCATGTAATTAAACACCTCCTTTGCCCCACTTACATCCCCGCATTGCATCAAGCCCGCGATCATCGTATTATACGAGAAGATATCACGATGAGGCATTTGATTATACAACCACACAGCCTCATCAAAATGCCCATTTTGAAAATACCCACGAATCATTGCGTTCCAGGTTACTGTATTTCGTTGAGGCATTTCATCGAACAGCTTCCGCGCTTCATAAATGTAGCCATTTTTCATGTAACTTGATATCTGAGAGTTGAGAGGCTTTAAATTGGGGAGTGTGGCTGGAGCTGAGCTTCTGAAGCATTGTGTTGAATAGTAAAAATGACTGAGTTTGAGTGTGTTTCCGTGTCCAAATCTGAACAACATTCCATACCGCTTTTTTACCAACTCATTCTTAAAGTTAATAGTACTACTTTTATAATTACTCCCTCCGTCCCTATTTATCTGTCCACTTTAAACTTGTCCCTATTTATCTGTCCATTTATATAACCAAAGCAAAATTTTTCATTTAATAACCTGAAGAGTCTTTGACTTTGTTCTTCAAGCTATAAATATCATGACTATTATTCACTGATGGGTCATGTTCCCTGACAACTGTGTGTCAGGGAACAGTTATCCAACACATCACTCCCGTCTCCCCAGCCGTTGGACCAACGGCTGGGGTAAAAGAAAAAAATTTTAGCGTTCCGCGGTTTTTTTCCGCGGAAGGGCTGTTTCCTGAAGACGTTCCGCGTATATTTTCCGCGGAACAACGGGACTTTTACACGCGTTCCGCGGTAAATATCCGCGGAACTATCAGACGAGTTTAAAAAAAAACAAATCGCTCAAACACACATATCAGTTACAACTCTTAGCAATTACAGACTATATCAAACACAAACACCCCTCCTGCGATCATCTGACGATTCTCCGTTACAAAACACAAACATCTGTCTCTGCGTTTGTGGCTGCGATCGTAATCATCAACTAGGTGCGTGAGTGTTTTGATATCGAATAGTAGTTGTTTGTGCTTAAGTGCGTGTGTTTGGTGCTTGAATCTTTAGTTTTAACCATACATGATTAGCAAATCGGATGTGTAATTGATTGTTACTTGATTTGGGGTTGATACATGTAGTGTAATTTTTGTATTCTAAGTCAGTTTATTTTGTTGAGTGCTAAGTGTTTGGTAAAATGTCTCAATGAAAATTTTGGTTTTTTTTGTTAGTTTTTGGTATATATGTCATGTATGTACATGGTTGTGTGGATAAAGTGTATATATGTCATGTAAGTTTTGGTTTTTTTGTTAGTTTTTGGTATATATGTCATGTAAATTTTGGTTTTTATTTGAATTAGTGGTAATTCTTCTAAATTCTATGATATAAATTTATCATATAAATTCTTCTGAATTAGTGGTAATTCTATGATCATATAAATTGTATGATATAAATTTGAATGAATATGATCACTGCAGGTTTGTTTGTTATGGCATATTGTGAGTTGTATCGTAACTTATGTTCATATAAATTTGATTTAAATGAATATGATCATATAAATCTGATTGAATATGTTCATGTAAATGGTTGTGTGGATATAGTGTATGTAGGTAGTCAGTCTAATGTTCACGTAAATGTTCATGTAAATGGTTGTCTGATGTTGATTTCATGTTCAATTTTCAGGATGGAAGATATTCTACCAGGGCCAGTTAGTCAGGAAGTTATCTTAGACAACTCGTATCATGTGAGTGCTGATGTTTGGGATGGTGTTGATCGGGGTCCATTGGAGTGTATATGTGGCAACTGGTCTATGAGGAGCTGGTTTCTTTCTGATGCTCAGAAGGAAATTCTACATGCTATAGGGGGTTTGGCGTGTTTGCCAATCCCAAACTTATACTTCAGACTGACGCCAGGCTAGTGACTGCTCTTGTGGAGAGGTGGCGTCCGGAGACCAACACATTCTTCATGAGGCAGGAGGAGATGACTGTGACCTTGGAGGATGTTGGTTACATATTGGGGTTGCCCATTCATGGTCGGCCTTTAGTGGGAGATGCTATTGACAACCAGAAGGACTTTTTTCGGAGGAACTGGTTTGAGGAGTTGTCGGCAGCTGACGTGGAGTCCGCTCATACTAGGGGCAGGGTGAGGTACACATGGTTGTTTGAGACGTACGGGAGAGATGATCCCGGTCCTGATCCAGAGCGGATTGTCATCCACACGCAGGCCTATTTGTTCGTTGTTGTAGGTGCTGTTCTTTTTCCTACTACTAGTAGGAATGTGGTGCATCCCCGATATCTCCGCCATCTTCGCAGACTGAGGGAGGTTCTTATATGGTCTTGGGGTTCGGCAGTGCTGTCTTACTTGTACAGGGGGTTGTATCACGCCACACAGAAGGAGGCCAAGAAGATATCATGTTGTGTGTGGTTGCTGATGCTATGGTCTTATGAGAGGTTCCAGATTGGTAGACCTACTCCCGATGAGAGCAGGGACAGCTATCCGGTAGCTGAGTTCTGGGCTATGCCTGACGAGGATGAGGAGGAGGACGAGGGTAAGGGGAAGAAGGGGAAGGTGGAGGGGAAGGGGAAGGGAAAGGAAGAGGTGAAGGGCAAGGGGAAGGAAGAGGTGAAGGGCAAGGGGAAGGGGAAGGGAAAGGAAGAGGTGAAGGGCAGGGGGAAGGGGGGTAAGGGGAAGGGGAAGGAGCCTGATATTCCCGAGGAGATTGAGGAGGAGGAGAAGATTGAGGAGCAGGGTTGGATTGTGGGTGGGAAGAGGAAACATGTTAGGCGTGACAGTAGAGCGGCGCCTCATCATAGCTTGCCACATTACAGGGGTGAGTTTGATGGAGTAGCATCAGACTTACTGAGTTGGACACCCTATTCCCATTTTCATGAGATGGAAGGGGATTCGGATGGGGATCATGACATATCTGCAGAGGATTGGGAGGCTCGTTTTGCTGGCCTTGCTCGGGTACCATTACTTCATTATGACATAGTGGAGTATCAGCATTCACATAGGGTGTTGAGACAGTTTGGCCTGAGGCAGCCTATTCCCCCCCCTCCGGTATCCATGACTCGGTACAGGCAGGAGAAAGAAGCCTTTCTGATACGTGATTGGCGTGCTGTATGGTTTGCTGAGATCGGAGAGTGGGAGCGTTTTGTGGACCACCCCGAGGTTGTGGTGGCACACCATTCACTGGACGCCGATGACACAGGTTACTTGGAGTGGTACGAGCACATTTCCAGGCGCCGCGTTGGGAAGCCATAGCCTGTGCCACAGCCGCAGTATTCCACCAGGGAGTTGTTTGACAACCTTCAGGCATTTTAACTTGTAAGTTTGTTTACCCTTTCATTGTACTAAAGTTAAGCTTCCTTTATTTATACTTTGTATGTATCTAATTTCATGACATCAAACTATCTGCAGATTCAGAAGGGTTTGGAATGCCTTAAGAAGCTTGATTCAACCATCCCTGAAGACTATCGCGAGGAATTTAGAGAGATTGCCCTGATATTTGTTGAGCCGTACTACCGTTTCATGCAACAGGTTAAGGGCCCGGCATACACCCCTCCGGTTTTCGAGCATGTCCATCTATCGGCTGTGGCAAAGTGGCCAACTGTTGCAGACGTCTCCCCCCATGATATCATTGATATGACACAACCGTCTCAGCAGACTTCACAGGCACCTACTCAGTCTACTGTTCCCGCATCATAGGCCACTTCCTCGAGGCCCGAGAAGATGGATGTTCGTAGGCCTGTTGCACAGAAGTGGCTGATAAGTAAGAAGCTTTCAGAGGAGAAGATGACCACCATTAGGAGAGACTGGGGATGGGTACGAGGTCAGCCTGTGGGGATTCGGGGTGGAATTAAACATGATCTCATGTTCAATTTGGTGGAGAATTCAATGCAGAGCTTGGCACCCGGTGCTTGGATAGATGACCGCATCATATACGGATACATGGTACTATTACATTTGTGGTGCCGGTCTACTTTTTAATTGTGTTGCCGTTATTTATTTTGTAAATAACCTATGTTAATTCCTTGCAGTGGTTGTTACGTGAGCGGGAGGAAGCTATTGCCGCTGCGGGGGTGTATCCGAGAAAGCCGTCTTACTACTTCATGGATCCATTTTTCATTACATTGGCTAAGGAGCTGGATTACAAGGTTCTCACGGAGCGGGTTAAGCGTTTCTTCGTTACGTGGGGTAGTTGTGGGATTGGTCCACCAATCAACGAAGTCGACTACATATTTGTCCCGGCCAATGTTGATGGGAATCACTGGATTTTGATGGTATTGTCTGTGAAGGAATGGGGCGTCATGGTGCTTGATCCTATGACCAACAAAGCTGAACATGCGGAGGAAGAAGAATGCGTGGTACGTATTCCCTTTCTTCTTTTTTCTTATATCAATTTGAAGTCTCATTCGTTTGATCTATATTTTGTTGATTGTGTTTTTAGGTTGGACTGTTGGCGAGGATGCTTCGTTATCTTGGCTCCCGATTGACTGTGCCGGAGGATGACCCTCTAGTCCAGGTCTGGGATACAATGCCGAAGCAGAATAACTACACTGATTGCGGGGTCTATATTTGCAAGTATATGGATTATCTCTTGCAAGGATATGACCTCTCTACCTTGGTGTGGGACGCTTCAGATCTCGAGGTCTTCCGTTACAGGATTGCCAAGGAGCTTCAAAAGGGGAAAGCAAGATCCATCCCAAACCACTGGATGAGCCAGAGGCTCGCGCAGCGAGATTAGGACTTTTATTTATTTCCTTATTCACCGAGGATTTGTAGGGAATTATTTGAACAATGATATCATGTAGTTAAGATTGGTTTAATATTTATGAATGAAACATTTGTTTGCGTTTATATCGGTCGTTCATCGACCGTGTCACTTCCCCGATTCCCTTTTATTTATTTTAGATTTTGTGGTTGTTATGTGCTTTTCCCTATCCCCTTTAGTGAGTTGCCTTTGGAATTTCATTATATATGTTGTCATTTAATTCGGTAAATTTTGGAGATACTTCATTTTTTTGGAGTTTGGAAAATTTTGGCGATTTGGGTCATATTTGGCCTCCTTTCAAATTTTAGAGAATTATTTTTTTGGATTTTATAAACTGGAATGTTGTTGAAACTGTTGGGATTGTTATACAGGGCTTCAAAACAGGTGGGAATGTGCAGAAACAGACTGCACATTTCAGAAAATCTTTCTGATGGTTCCGCGGAAAATAACCGCGGAACGTGTGTTTTCTTCTGGACGTTCCGCGGTTATTTTCCGCGGAACTATCAGAAAGAATTTTTTTTTTTTTTGCATCCTTTTAACTGCCAAGACTGTTTTACCAGAGCATACGGGGTCCTTAACTGTGTTATGACTTATAAACTATGATACAACTATATTCTAATACTCGAAACCATTCTATTTGAAAATGACCATTACCGCCATTTTTTCGAACTTTGCATTCAAGTTGCCGCTACTAGGCACATTCAACTATTTTAAAAAAATTAGAGTAGACTAGAAACATCATAATTGAGGTAGTCCTAAGACCCACTGTAATTTTAACATAACTACCAATGAGAAAATAATTAGTGCACAATATTGTCATTTTAATGTCAATAATACATCGAATGGTGTGTAGTAAAGTACGCTTACACCAAAATACATATAAAACCTAAAATCAACATGATTCAGGTACGTCGGAAGCTAACTAACTAAAATGTTGGAAAAGCCACCCGATAATCGGTGCGTGGAAGTTCCGGGCGGTGCATCAGCTCTAACGAAGCATGCCACCCAATACAGCACGACAACACAACCTTCACGGAGCACACCATCAGTCACATTGGCATGAGTATTGTGGTCATTCCATATTATGACACGAATGCTACTAGACCCATCATAGAGACGAAATGTTGCAAATGGTGCTTTGCCGGTAATCCATTTCCCCGTATCATCACCATCTAGATGGGACACCCAACCCTTCACATATTCAATACGCATTTGGTCACGCGTGCAACCCGCGCGAGGCCTCAATTTGTGAATGTCGGCTATCCTATCACACTCAACAATCCAACCACCATCCCACAGGGAGACTTTGTTTGGGCCACCGGGGTACTCCTGACCCAAGTTCAAAATTGGGAGAAAATATAGGGTCAAGTTGTACGCCACCCTTTCGAACATGTTATCGCTTGCACACCACTAACATGCTTCACTCCAACATCTTGAGCGGTAGGCCTCTTCGTCATCTGGGTACAACGCATTGTCTTCTTCTTCCGCTTGGGGAGGTGGTTCGTACATTTCTGCTAATTCTTCAAGATGACGCCATGCTTCCTCCAACTCACTGAAGGTAGGTGAATCTACCATTTCATCCGAGTACGAGAATGAATTGCTTACGTGTGACACTGAGTCATTACCCGAAGCGTCGGTCATTTTACCTACAAATTCAACAATGAACAAGTTAGTTACTACGAAGAACATATAAACCACAAATAAAACATAAGGGATTTGTAATTACAATTGGGCAGTTGAAGCTTTTGTTAAATGATCTTGCTTTTTTTTCGAACACGTTCTAACATCATGTCTTAACATAGTGCAATAGTGGCATTTTCTTTTTGCTTTTGTAAGTTCCTCAAGTTGACTTTTATGACGGTGCTCTTTTTTCCGCCCCTTCGTTTTCGACACCAAGGGGTCAAGGATACTCTCATGCAACTTTTCACCGCTTCCTTGTGTTGTTTGTGTATTGAATTCACCTCCTTCACGTTCTACCCCGTCAACGGGCATTTTCTCAATAATCTCCGTTTCTCGATTAATAACCCCAACGGCATATTCATACCGCTCTTTCGACGCGGAGCAACTATGACTAAAAGCCATGGTAAGTAAGGTCATGTGGTTAAATCTTTCCGTGGGAGTCAACTCATGAGACGGTGATTCAACTTCGGATGTTTGATATGGCAACACGCCATCAACTCTATTGGCATCCCTTGTCCAACGCCGTTTCACAAAATTTTCCGGTAGTTCCGCCACACACCTCTTCGTCAACACGGCAATAATGTGACGGCATGGCATGCCAACATGGTCATTCATTTTACAAATGCATGAACCCCATAATGACGCCTTGTTGAATGATACAAGATACATGGTTCTCTGAGATGCACCCGTCAACGGTCTATAACATTTGTAGAATGTGTCTTCAACATCTTCCAAAGACCGATCTCTATCTTTCTCCATGAAGTACTTATTTGCTTCAACTAATTGTTCTTGAAATCTTCGAAACATTTCTTTCGTATAAATGGAAGCCGCGTCGTGCTCCAAGGCGGTTTTCATTTGCATGCAACGACTTCTATGATACGTATTGTAATCCTCATCTTTCTCACGCATAAATTGCCTCTCCAAAGCTTTTTGTGCACCCTCAACAAAATCCTTCAAACCGGTGCAAGAACCAACATAGGCATCAAAATAGGCATTCATTCCTTCACTTCTTGATGTGGTTTTCTGACCCGCAGAAAAAGTGTTTCTTGTGTAAGCCTCCACCCACTTATGCTTCAAAGCATATAACCCTTGAAGCCATGTATTGCCTTCCAAATTGTATTTCAAAATCAAAGCCTTCCACCGATCCTCAAACACAACTTCAGTCAAAGAGTGATAGATGCAATTGTTGAAATCAAATTTAAACCCTTCCTTTGAGTAATATGTTGCAAGTTTCTCGGGGAACTTGTTGCTAATGTGCCATGAGCATAACAAATGTGAGGTATTCGGTAGTTGTGATTCAATAGCCGCGGCCATGGCTTGATCTTTATCGGTTATGATAGCTAGGGGTTCTTTGCCTTCCATCGCCTCTAGCCAAGTACTCAAAAGTTGTCTTCAATTCATCCCGCACGAGTGCAAAACAAAAAACTATTGATTGATACTGATGGTTGACTCCGGTGAAAGGCACAAACGGCATAGCATATCTATTAGTTCGATATGTTGTGTCAAACGCAACCACATCACCAAAATTTCGATAGGCCATCATAGAGCGGGGATCGACCCATACAAGACACTTCAATCTTTGTTCGTCATCAAGGAGAGTCTTGATAAAAAACTTACCGCCACTCTCTTCTTTCAAACGATACAACAAATCCAAACCGGCTTGAGCATCGTTTACTCCCATGTTGTCCTTTCTAAAATCGTGCACGACATTTCTTAAATGTTGGCTATTAAAACCTACTTGTTCCGCTCCCCCGTGCATTTGACCAAAAATATTCATTTGTTGTCTTGGTGGGACACCCGAAGCATGTAAGGTCTTGATTAAATTTCTTTGAGCCGCGGTCACATGTCTCTCCCGTCTTATCAAACTCATCTTGGAAGGAGTAACGACTTCGTGATTGTGTTCTAATTCCAAAGAGGTTATCTCCCAATGAATTGATTTTTTCTTATTAACCACGTACATTCTAACTTTGCAATCACTTCTAGGCAGCACATCTCTACGCCGTTTGCCCTTAACACTCCCAACACTACCAATCAATATTTCTTCTTCCTCAACGGGGTTTTTCCCACGATTTTCGCCCGCTAAATTACAGACGTACATTCGACCATATATGGATTTATCATTGACTCGCCTCTGCGTGTTTTGTATCTTAATTGCAAAACCATGGTTTAAAGCATACGCCCTAAATAAATTTTCCGCCCTTTGTAAATTAGCAAATTTTTGATTCAAGCAAGGGATACTAATAGGCTCATCTTCGTCTACAATATTATCACTACTATCATGCAAACTTTTTCTACCTTCAAATCTTGCAAACATCTTATCCATTACAACACAACAAAATAAGAACAACACACCACTACAAATGGAGCTTACCCAAGGGAAGGATGGATCTTGGAAGAGAGAAATGAAGAAATTCTGCTGCTCAAAATGCTGAAATGAAGATATTTTTGGAATTGAAGTGTTGAATGATCACATCTAGGTTATAAATCATCAACTGCACCCGTCTGATAGTTCCGCGGATATTTACCGCGGAACGCGTGTAAAAGTCCCGTTGTTCCGCGGAAAATATACGCGGAACATCTTCAGGAAACAGCCCTTCCGCGGAAAAAAACCGCGGAACGCTAAAAATTTTTTCTTTTACCCCAGCCGTTGGATCGTTGATCCAACGGCTGGGGAATGATGTGTTGGATAACTGTTCCCTGACACACAGTTGTCAGGGAACAGGACCCTTCACTGATTCATCAAATTTGTATTGGGTAATGGAGTAATCCCACTAGTATTTTTCTACAATTAAGGCATTAAATAAATGTATTGATAGAAGTTTCTTATCAAACTTAAATTTTCTTAATATGCGTGAAAATGTTAAAAGTGGACAGATAAATAGGGACGGATAGAGTATTATTGTTATTTCTTTGACGATTTATTTTTAAGAATTTCATGATGAATATAAATTTGATTCTTAAGAAATTTTATATTATATTATTAAAACCAAAATTTGGTCTATGGTTTGTAATAATATAACTGTTATATTAGTTAATCAAATTGATTATTTATTTATATATTATATTTTGAAATTACGTTTGAACACACAGCGATAGAAAAAAATATGAATTTAGATTTAGATCCTGAAAATCTAGGAAAGATGTAGGGTTCTGCAGAAGCTTAATGACTCTGTAATTCTATTTTAAGCATTGATTTTCTGTTGAGCGCAACGCTCACTTATTTATTTTATCAAAAGTCAAAATCAAATACTATCAACACTACTGAAAATATTTATTAAAAAATACTACTCCCTCCGTCGCCCTGAGTAGTATACATTGGGGGACGGGGACGCAGCACGGACTTTAATGCTCCTGCAAAGTGTAGTTGTGCAATCTTTTTTTAAAATTTTTCTTTTCTGAATTAAAGTTTGGATGTTATATTTTTATACAAAAAAAAGAAAATCTCAAAAATAAGTTACGGAACTCTATTTTATAAGAGTATTGAAATGCATGTCGAGCAGTTAAAAAGAAACGTATAGAATTAAATGGGACAGAGGGAGTAATAGATTATATGCAAAAACTAAAGCTACTCAAGACCCTTTGAAGGACTTAAAAGCCATACACCGGAAATGCAAGATAATAGAGTCCAAGACCAGTGAATGTGACAAGGAACAGCTGAAAGAGGGCATTTACAAATTGTATGTTGTGTAATGAAAAATTGCTAACAGTGGTCAATTAAAGGGTGTGATCAGTTATCAGTATACAAGCAAGAGTACCTTGCAACATTTCTCCAAAAGCCAGAAAAACCCATTATCATTCGGAAAGCCGAGGTAACATTAAGTGCCCCCTGTATCCCTGACATTGTCTATGTAAACCGCTGAAAATTCATCCAAATTCCAAACACAAAAATCAGAAGACTTAGCGATGTTTGTATTACCTTAGCTTTGTGAAAAACAAATCATACAAAATTAATCATATATCAGTAGTAATCTTTTCAAAAAGAGATTAATTCTTACTTTGCCACCCCCCATCTGTGGAACTATAATACTTGGAATAAAAAAATGTCATACCAAGAACCAAAAGGTAATGCTGGAACCCTAGTAACACCGATTCAACTGCTACATATAGATTTTTAACAAATATGGTAAATCTGTAAAATCAAAATTCAATATCGTGAAAATTAAACTTGAGTGGTTTGAGAAATGGATTATTTGCATAGACAGTTGATCCAAAATTTGAAATATAGGAATGCCAGCAAAATTTATGCATGCTTCTTCTGATATGAAAACAAAATATCCGCCAAATTTGCAGACTAATGTATACGTAAAATGCAGAACATGTGCAAGAACACGATAGGAAATATACAAATGAAAATAGGATTGAAGCATTAAGACAAACACCCTGTGATTCAGCTTTCTTTGCTCTAATGTTGCAGGTCACACTTGGACAATAAATATGACGTTGGACCTAGAAATTAATAAATTAGATACTGCAAAGTAATATGATACATTTTAGATCAGCAATTCTATTGATTAATTCTAGTTTAAAATTTGATTTATGAAAGATTATATTACAAAATTTGTAACTCATCAGGATAGTTCGGATCAGTAGATTGATCCAGTCTTCGGAAGCAAAAGAGTGAATATAACACTTCTTGGTTTCATTCGTTGTATGTAAACTGCAGAACAAGAGCAGTGAAGAGATGGACTACCTTAGATGGCTGAATACATTGGATGGACTGTAGTGCAGCTGTTTTAGGAAAATATAGCGAAAATGAGTATACATACCTGTCCACCGAACCAAAACAAATCCAGTTTATTAATTATAAAATAAGATAAAGAAGCTTATGAGCACCCCTTGAAAAAATTCATGATAAAAGTTAAATACTCAAGAAAGGTATGCTCATAGCTAAAGATAGGAATGCATACCGCACTGTACTCTAGGCATGCCACTTGCGCGTGTGGAGCATGCTAATTCCAACTGCAGAGCCTCCACAGTAACTGAAGAAACATGACACCAGATGGATTTACCATGTCTAAACAATTTCAGACAGAAGTCATGAATATCAATCATAGTGATCAATATTCAGTTCACCTAAAAAAAAATTATCAAACACATAGCTGGATTTCACTTCATATTTGATCCAATGTTTTTATGGGGGAAGATGAAGTGTAGAAGTCGTATTTTGATCCGATGTAACAGAGAAGGGTTCAATTTAATGTTGATTGGCCAACGGACGTGGAGTAGACGTGGAATAAAAATGTTTCCCCTCAAACATCAAGTTGCAGTATTATATGTAGAATAGATTGGTATTGGGACATCTATAAAAGGCCTAACAGCCATGAAGTATCGACCTGACATTTGGTGTGGTCTGACCAGGTGCAATTAGTATAGCAGAAGTTGTGAAACGTTTAGTGTAAACTGCATCAATCTCAACTACTGTCAAATTGTGACCAACAATTGCAGAAAAAAGCTCATCATTGAGGGCTGTATTTAATATTTATGATTCTTAAAAGATATGTCTTCCCTTTGTCAACCTCCATGGCAAGGGTATCTGCAAACATGAAACTGTTTCAGTCCATGCCTTACGGAAAACAAACATTATAATATGCAAAGTAACATGCTCTGAAACTAAGTTAACAAGTGCTTTTCAAGAAAAAGGAAAATGAAATAAAAAAATAAGGTCGGTTCCAATGAATGGACATGTTATACTAAGCATGATTTCTAACATTAATTTGGCCATAAACAGTAGGCCCTGGGCACCTGCAACTGCAAGTCGCCGTTATAATTTTTGCATGACACAGCTTGCTAACATTATTTACCTGTATCTGAAATAATAGAAACATTATCAAAATTATAAACGATTTTAGGTACGTAATGTTTTAATAAACAATCAAGATGATTTCTGATTCAGAAATCATATCAAATTGGTAAAATTTTGTGGCTGCCTCGACTAATCAATACGAAGGAAAGAAGAATTCGCAAGTTTATATATATAATCATGGAGTTAGAGCAACTCCAACCCCATTCTCTATATTGGTTATATATATAATCATGGAGTTAGAGCAACTCCAACCCCATTCTCTATATTGGTTATTTAAAATAATGTATAATAATGATTCTTTAAATTAAATTATAGATAACCAAAAAGGGGTGTCTCCAATGGTATTCTTTATATTAGTTATCTATAATTCAAAATCAATATTCTATCAATTTTATTTCACATTCAAATTTCAACAGCTATAATTCTAACGGCTATAATTCCAACAGTTATAATTCCAACGGCTATATTTTTAACGGCTATAATTCCAACGGTTATATTTTCAACAGCCATATTTTCATGTTATATATATATATATATATATCACTACTTGTACTTTTTTAGATAGAATTTCATTCAAATTTATTATACTTGCAAACACAATGTCAAATATTATTCGATTAATGCGTGAAATGATGAGAGCCGAAGAAGAAGAAGCTGAACAAATGCTAACAATGACTACTGCTGTTCAACAATATCGACAACTTCACAATGAAAGTTCAGCTTCACAACATGGTGGTTCGACACTAAATCACTGTGTCATCAATCGAAATAGAGAAGAAGGTCATGCTCGACTTATCGTGACTATTTTTCCGATAATCCAACATATCCAGAAACAATGTTTCGCAGAAGATTTCGGATGCGTCGGCTACTATTCTTGAGGATTGAAGGAGCAGTTACAACTCACGATAGTTATTTCATTCAAAAAATTAATGCTGTTGGAGTTCGTGGATTATCCTCCCTACAGAAAATTACAGCTGCACTTAGAATGCTTGCTTATGGTACGGCTGCAGATTCTGTTGATGAGTACATTAGGATTGGTGAGTTTTAACAATATCATATGCAACAAACAAGAAAACACCACACAAACATTCAAAATCTAATATGTTTG
The DNA here is from genome assembly GCF_001625215.2 of Daucus carota subsp. sativus. Classification (NCBI taxonomy): domain Eukaryota; kingdom Viridiplantae; phylum Streptophyta; class Magnoliopsida; order Apiales; family Apiaceae; genus Daucus; species Daucus carota. The sequence goes on from NC_030387.2 coordinate 14,469,620, forward strand.
AGAGAAAATTAAACCCATCTCAATATATTTTCATCATATCTAAATTAAAATCAACATTTATAAATGATAGTTGAGTTTTAACATACCTTTAATTTTGATTTCTGAAGCTAAAGAAAATGTGGAGGAGGTGTGTAGAACACTGAAATCATATTGTAGAATAAAAGGGGCGGGAGAGAGATTGAGCAAGAGGCGGGAGAGGCGGGAGTCTTGCTGGACTCTCTTTACAGAATGGGCTTTTTCTAATGAATATACAAAACCCATATACAGAACTCCAAAAATATAGATAACGAGAGGGCTGCATTGGAGCTGGTGGATGGGCTTTCATTCTCCAAAAACACACTGCCACGTCAATTATACATAACGAGAGTGAAGGGTTGGAGTTGCTCTTAGTAGGTGCAGGGGCCGCCGCATTTTGTATATACCAAAGCATTGAAGCAAAAACCATATGTAATCTTTGTTGGGGTTTCGGGGCAATAAAACGCAGCGAAAAGTAACGTAAAATCAAAATTTTCCGAAACCCTAACCGCATGATCCATCTATAATGCATGGCTGATTATGGAGATACGAAATAATACCTTATTAAAGCTTTACGTTAGCGAAAGATGGAGGTCCGGAATAAGCAATCACCACGCAGCCCTCGGTCTAAGGATCGCGTCTCTAAACAGTCCACACGAACGCCTGATCGCCTAATGATCACCGGAGCTGGTACTAGCCGAAGTCAGCCACTCTCTCTCTCTCTAGCCTCTCCTGATGTAGAGCTGCTAGGGTTTATAAAACGAATTTATAACTCATAACCCTAAAACAATACATCATTATGTATTTATAGGGAAAGGAGAGAGATGGGCCTAACCCTAATCGGTTTTGGGCGTCTCCAAATCCAATCCGATTTAGGTTTATATATTAAATTCGAAATCCTGATTATTTAATTAAGACCGGCTCAACTAAACAATTTATTTCGAATTTAATCATTTACGGGGGTGTATTCGATTGGGATTTTAATGGATTGTTTTTAGTCTATGGATTTTAATGGATTGTATGGGATTTTAATTTTGTGCGGATTCTTGATAAAATGTCGTAGAGTTGATAGGATTTAGGTACAATGCTTCAAAATCCCATTGATTTTGGTGGGATTTCAAAAAACTTAAAATACACTGAAGAATGCCACAAAATCCATCATTTTATGAAATGAAAAGAAATCCATCAGCATTTGAATACCATCAGATTTTAATGGATTTTAAACAATCCCAATTGAATACCATCGGATTTTAAAACATAATTTAAAATCCCAATTGAATACCACCAGATTTTGTTGCATAATTTGAAATCCCAATTGAATACCTCAAGATTTTAATGAATTTCAAACAATCCCAATCGAATACTCTCGGATTTCATGAATGCAAAAAAATGCTTTAAAATCCCAATCCAATACACCCCTCTTAATTTAAATTCGGAATTTAAATTAAAACTCCTTTAAACGTTCTAAGTGTGTGACCCTTTAGGTTATTATTACATTGGCAATAATTTTAATATCCCATAATAAAATTATAAACAATGAGCGGCATCTAGTAATACATCATTGCTACCCAAGTAATAATAATAATTGGTGATTCAATTAAACCTTTTGTGAATAATGTACAATGTAATATAATCCTTTTAACCTTATATAATAGATCAAACTCGAGGCATGCATTGTGTCATCCTCTTCAACGTTTAATCCGAATTTCCTTGATCAATGAGTAGACTATTAAACAAATCAATATTTGAGCACGGCCATGCATTTCATAGTCTCACTCAATCAAAGGGCCAATAATATCACTCCTAAAATAGGAGGGTTAAATCCTTTCTAGATCATTCATATTTCTCATATGATTCATAATATACCCAATATACATTTTATCATCACCTGATCAAGGGTAACTTTTAATGCAACCAAAGTATATTAATTCTCATATAGAAACATAATGATATCAAGTCAGAGGATCATTACATCATTATCACAGTGAGAATTTCTAATGACACTTATTAACATGTAAAATCTCACGGTGGGTCATTCCAGTGCCATGTGTTAATACATGCACTTGTGTTCTTGATTTTAGTATCACTATACTTATAATCAATGAGATGTGATCATCAGTCAACAAACACACTAGTCTCAATGCATTACTATTGTCCCTTAATAATAATGCTCGACTAGAGACCTTTATGAATATCGATACTATTCTCATAATCTCATTTCTAAGTCACGCATTTAGAGATATAGAATTACATATCATATTCCAAGAACATTTATTATGCTATAAATTTATCACGCAGTAAATAAAGAACATAATAAATATCTATTCAATAATCAATAAAACATAATCCATAATAGGTTACATTCAAATATAATAGCATTGTCTCTAGGACACCAATACTAACAATCTTTACACTATAATAAGCCTAGCATGGTTATAATTTGTAATCCAAATTTTTAGTTATAATATTTGATTTGGTACTCTCCCTCTAAAACTACAATCCTACCACATGTAAAGTTCTATTACTCTTACATTACATTGTTAAGTAGTTTTAAATACTAAAAATACTCATAACAATACATTATCATATAATATATTATAAAAAATTATAATGATATTACGTGTTCTATTTCAATACAAACACGAACTATTACGTAACCCTTTCTAATTTTCTTTTCCATACAAATGAAGATATAAGAAATATTAAAAATATGATTTAAAGTTAATTAAATAATAAATTATCACATATTAATAACAGAAAAATATTTATAAATAGATAATAAATTGTAAAATTTAAATTTTCATGAGAATATATAAACAGTTGGTTAATATAATTTAATTAAAATTCAATTCATAAATATAAAAATACTAATAAAATGATGTTAAAATTTAAATAATAAATTATGAGATATATTCTCGCCCTTGCTTCGAGTATGTATAATATAGTATAGTATAGATATACAGTATAGATATAGTATAGTATAGATATATAATATAAAATTACGAAATATTATGAAATTATGAGATATTATGTTGGTTTATGTATAATATAGTATAGTATATAGATCACAGTATAGATGTTACAAGGATTCGAGTAGTTAGAAATGAAAATATTAACATTATCGTTCAATTCCATGACAAACAAAATATTAACAGAATGTGGTCGTGCCGGAGTGGTTATCGGGCATGACTAGAAATCATGTGGGTTCGCCCGCGCAGGTTCGAATCCTGCCGACCACGATTTTTTCCCTTATTTTATTTTATATTTAATCTATAATTTTCATATGTTCTCATCCCTTATTTTATTTTATATTTAATTTATAATTTTCATGTGTTCTCAGAATTTCCTAAATGACTTCAAGTTATGGTTTTTAAATTTTAATATATTCCTAAGATTTCCTGAAAAGTATTTCAAGATTTTTTCCCTTCTATTATTTTATATTTAATTTGTGGTTTTGAAATTTTTATATGTTCTCAGAGTTTTGTAAATCACATCAATTTATGGTCGTAAATTTAATACATTCTTAAAATTTCATAAAAAAAATATTTGTATCAGTTTGAGGGATGATATGATGAAAATAGTATCACCCAAACATATCTATTTGTCAAAAATATAATAAAATCACGAGCTTAAATTATTTTTTATCACCCGTCTGGCGATGCAAGCTGTCATGACTCATGACCATATTCTTCCTTTCACTTCAAACTGAAGACAGTGATGAATACACACACGAGAGAGGAAGAAAATCTTCGATCAATATTATAAGATATAGTCCATTCATAATTGAAATTATTATTTTATAGAATCACTACAACAAAATTCTTGTCCACAAATTCTATTAAATATTAGAAATGTTTAAGAAATTGCTAACTTCTTACAAATTATTTACAAAAATAACAGCAATTTAAATCTTTTTAAAAAATACCATCTTTTTTGCAAATTATTAAAAAAAAAAACATGACTTGTAAGTTCTGCAACGTCATTTGCAACATCAGCATGCAACTTGCAAATGAGATTGCATAATTTGTAAATTAAATTTCTCATTTGCAACTGTTACAAAATGATGTTGCAAACGAGATTGCAGAAATCGCAAGTTGTATTTGTTGCATAAGTTGCAAATAAAATTTCTGATTGCAATTGTTGCAAATGGCGTTTCAAATGAGGTTACAGAAGTTGCAAGTCGTATTTTTGTAAATAATTTATAAAAAACGTTATCTCTAAAAATATTGAAAGTTGGCAACAATGTTTTTGTAAATATTTTCAAAAAATTAGGCAATAACGAAAAAATCCCTAAATATTAATATATCTGACTTAAAAATGTGAAAAGAAGTGTGGAATATGTGTGCAATAAAATTTTATTATTAGAAATTTATAAAGAAGTGTAGTAGGATTGTATTAAAAATATGTCAAATTAAAGATGTTCTATCAATTTAAGATATTTCAATGACAGTGTTGAAATTTTTATTTTTGTCAAATGCCCTAAAATTTGATTTAAAATACAGAAACACTCATTGAACTTACTCTTATATGATAATTATAACAATATCTATATTTTGTTTCATATTTAATACCAAATATAAAATTTTGCTATTTTGTATCCATGAAGCACCCATTGAATTGAGATTTTTGCTTGATTGATATATTATAAATTAAATATAGCACCACTTTTAACACCTTGTTCTTAATAACCACTGTTAACTGGTATTACACTTGTTTTCATAACAGAAATAAAAACTTAATTAAAAGAAAATTCACATTTACATGATTATGATTAGAATAACATATATATTATATAATTTTACATGGACGTAGTTTCACATGAAAAGTAAAAAAACATGCATGGAAGTGGTCATCACGACTCTTTTCCTTTTATAACCACCCTGAACTTTTTATTGACATATATGAATATTTTGAAATTTTTTGACATTTTAATGTACCCTAATGTGGTTAGAAGGTTGGAGCAAAATGGTATGCTAATTGACTCAACTATGGACGATCACACCTAGTAGAAAATAATCGCCCTGTAAGGGGCAAAGAGCACTGACAGGTGCTGGGCTATGAAGAAGAAAGGTGATGGACGAAAAACCAAAAAATCGCCCGTGTGTGGGGCGATGACATTAACAAATAGATCAGTAGGAGGTGCACTTGCACTTGGAGAAAAATAGCGTTGCCATTGTCTGTCTTATTCTCATGTTATGGCTGGCTGCAATTGGGATCGGGTTTAATCTCAATTTGGTCACTAAAGTAAAAGTCATATCTCACTTTAGTGACTCGACCCACCGGGGACTCACATGCACCACTATGATAATGGATTATTACATTTTTAACTGCCCAAACGGAAACCAAAATGTGGCCTACATGGCTTGTACAGGTAGGATTAGATTATTTGATTGTCCTACGTGGCAACAAACAACGGTAACTTGTTTGTGTGTATATATATCGAATAGATTTTTAACTTTGAACCAATTATACTACTCGCTAAAATCATTTTAATTATTCTTTCCAACTGACCATTTTTCCAAAAACACAAATTAAAATAATATAATTTTGTCTTATCCGTATTTTTGTGCCTATTTTCTTGGATCTGAAAATTGAGCAGACATGGTCTAAAGTTGGACACACTTCACTAAGGGCAAACTTAGCATGATCCAAAAATTCAAATTTGGGACGCTTAATTTATTATAAAATAATGATTCTATATCTTTCATTTATCGGACTTGAAATTAATCTATGATTAATATTTAATTAAAAATTGTTTATAATAAATAATTAATAAAATTAATATTTTAGTAAAAACTTACAATAGTAGGAAAGCAAATTTCATTGAATTTTTTTTTAAAAAAAAATACATTACATGCATAAAATAAAAAGTACATAAAATGCATAAAATAAAATTACAATATTGAAAAATGACTAGAAAACAGTACGATAAATATAAATTTTGATTTAAATGAACATATTATTTTTGTTTCCTTCGAGATAATCAAAATATATTCCGTAACTATTCGGAAAATTAGTATGCATCAATATATTTTGTTTATTATTCGAAATATTAGTTCTTTATCTTTTTTAAGAAATCGACAAGCATGTTATTTTGTTTGATAATATTAATAATTAAGTATATAATTTAATTACTTTTACATATGTTAAAAAATAATTTAATTAATCAACAATGATTTAATTAATTTGATTAATTAACAATAATTTAATTAATTAACAATGATTTAATTCATTAACAATGTTAAAAAAATAATTTAATTAATTTAATTAACTAACAATGATTTAATTAACAATGACCGCACCTCTACGTATACGAACTTATGTTTCTATTACTATTATTACAGTATTTCTATTACTTGTATTACACTTAGTAAACTGGGGAACGACTGAGTTAGACTGCACGGAAATGCCAAATTTCAAAAGTAGAAATAAACGTTAGAATAAAGACAGTCCCCGTCAAGTCATTGGTCAAACTAACGTTTCTGTGATAATCCGTTACTATAATGGTGCATGTAAGTTTCCGATAAATCGAATCACTAAAATGATATATGAGCTTCACTTTAGTGACCAATTTGAGATTTAATCCTATTGGGATCAACCTTAAAGTAGGAGGTGCACTTTGGACTTGAAACCTGAATGGGAATTATCCATTTACGTTGTATCCATTGGCCTTTCTGAGCCTGTTTTCGCCTTTTCTTTCCCAAGACCTCATTTGGCACCATAGTATCCTCTCCGTCTTAAAATACATGTCGTTTTGACTTTTTGCACGTAATTTGATGTGCAAATAAAACATATTTTTATACATTATTTTTTAAATTTTTTTTCTGAATAAAAGTATAACATCCATATTTTTATTCAGAAAAAGAAAATTTGAAAAAAAATATATAGATATACGTTTTATTTGCACCTCAAATTACGTGAAAAAAGTCAAAGTGACATGTATTGTGGGACAGAGGGAGTACCATACATCTGTCAAGTTTTGGGATTTCGATATTACCTGTTATCAGTAAAGGATATATCATTGACCGTCATCGTATTTGTAAAGTTGACGTGAAGTGGTGCAGGCCTAGAGGGAGGGCATCCAGGTTGACCGTCTAAGCCCAAAATAATTAGGAGCCAAAAAATCGTGTCATTCATGTATTTTTACTAGTATACATCAGTAGTAGGAAAAATAACTTAAATTTTTTATTAAATTTTTTATTATTTTAAACTCGTGTGCATTGTGCCTATCATACCCTACCCTATGTGACTACCTCTCTAACTAAATTAATAATACTATTAATTGATCTCTTTAGTGCTTGACATGCAATCACAGGTAAATATAATCAAGCAATTGTTAAATCATTTGTTCAATCATTTGTTCTCGTACATCCAACAACACATTAACATGAGGAAGTTGCTTTTCGTAATTTTTGTTATTTGAATTATTATTAAAATTTGGGTGTTTTTCAAATTATTATCTTATTGAAGTAGACAAAATTTGAGTTTGCATTGTTACAAGTTATATATTTTCAAATCTAGCGAAGTAAAAAAAATTAAGGTTCATTTTCTCTTTTCGCCTTTGACCCTCAAAAAGTTTGGAAGGGCCCTGGATGTGGTCCACTAATATTGGTGATAGTCATACTTATGATGATTTTAATTTAAAATTTAATCACAGTGAAATCATTTTGTCCGGATCATAGGATAGTCCTCTTTCATAATTTGCTGGATGTCGAGAGTTTGAATTTTATTGCGCGAGCGTAGGTAACTTTTCCCTTGTATAGAGAGCGGAAACTCTTGTCTCCTTAATTTAAGCGCAACGTAGACTCCCCCATGCATGCACCCTGATTTATTTTTAGAAAACAGAAATTTACATAAAAAATTCATGTCCAACTATTTGCCCGGTATCATCAAAGTTGGTTGACGCCGGATTTTCTCTCGTCGTCTTCCCCCCGGACGGCGAGCCAAAAGCCTAGGTTAATCTCAACCTCGATGATTAATTAACGCCACCAAGGATTTACATTGTCTTTAATCCTTCTCATTATTCTTCTGTGGACATTTTTTCTGTTAAATTTTCAAAATGCCTCTCTTAAAATCACTCCAGCTGTTGGAGATAAATATTATATCTGCCCAAGATTTGGAGCCAATGTCGAGGAAGATGAAGACCCGTGCTACTGCATGGGTGCACCCGACTCGAAAATTGTCGACCAGGGTCGATACAGAGGGGCATGTTAATCCGAATTGGAACGACAAATTTGTGTTTCGGGTGGATGAGGAATTCCTCCAGAGGGATACGTCTGCAGTGATGATTGAGATTTATGCTACCCAGCGTGGGCGTTGGAAGAGAGATGCTCTTGTGGGTACTGTTCGTCTTCTTGTTGGAAATTTTATTTCTCCACCGACCAGACCAAATCACCCTAGCAGCCATCACATTGGCATGCGATTTGTTGCACTTCAGGTACATTTAAATCAGATAGCTGTTTGGTAATTACTGCTTCCAGCAAAAGCTGAAACGCAACATCTTTTGGTCTAAAAGTTGCTGTTCGGAAAAGCTGTTTTTAGATTTACCAAATAGTTTTTAACAAAAAAATTGATGTTGTTGTCTATAACAACAATGCCAAACAGTACTTAAGTCATTGTTCGCAATGCAATTTGTCAATAAGCATGTATGCAGATGGCATTTCTTTGCTTGCGCTAACATCTTCTTTCGAATCTTTTTGCTTAGATGGATGAATTATATATGTAGCAACATTGTCTCTTGAGTTGCACGAAAATAATCAATGTACTAAGTTGGATCATGGACGTTGATCAGTTTGCCGTGATAAATATGTAGGTACGTAGGCCATCGGGGCGTCCTCAAGGGATTTTGAACTTGGGTGTTTCGCTTCTTGACAGCACGATGAGGAGCATGCCATTGTACTCTCAACTCAGTGCATCAGCAGTCGGATTCCACAGTTTGTTAGAGGCAGTTGAACCACACGATAAAAGGCCAGGCCAGGACGGAAAGCAAACACGACAGGCTGCAAAACCTGTTCTGCAACGCTCAAGGAGCGAACGCAGTGTGACATTTGACAAAATGTCATCAGTAGCTGGCGGTTCAATTTGTGCATTCCCAGGTGATACAGAGGGTCCGAAACGTGCAGCTTCGTTGCTGAATTCGGAATTCAGTGAGCCTTTGCCTCTGGAAAAAGGTAAGATAGGTAAAGCAAGCTCCGTTATTAGTGGAGCTGAACTAAAAGAAAAGCCCAAGGAGAAACGGGGGAGGAAAAAAGGAAGTTCAGTGGTGAGTGATTCTGTTATCAGCAAAGAATCGCAAAAAAATGATATAATTGCTGAAATGCCTGTCCCATTCAAAATTGGACTTCTGATCGAAAAACTTGGCATGGAACCGGAAAAAGAACAGAAGCCAGGTACCAAGAAAAATGGCAACACTCTGAATGGCCCGAAAAACAACATCAAATCCTCATTTGCTCCGCCGCCAAAACCTGGATCAGTTCTGGACTCAGAGATCGGACCATCGCCTTCTGAAGTTGCAGCTGCAATAGACGATGAAAGGAGCTCAATGCTGGATGGTTGGAGTGCAAACGAGAGTGTTGAGGGACTTCGTACAAAGCTTGAGAGATGGCGATCAGAGTTACCGCCTTTGTATGATCACGGTGCACTTTCTTCCAGCAGCTTTCAGTCCAGAAGCCAACACTCACGTAGGAAAAGTGAGGGTCGTGAATCAGGTTTGTTTTCGTGCTTTGGCAACATAGCTGGCATCGAATGCCAGTGTGTTTGTGGCAGACCTCCAGCAGGAGACCATAGTCCAGACTATGGTTACCTAAGCCCATAAGCAGTTGCCAGTTTAGGGCAGATCTTTTTTGGACAATCATTGTATAGGGCTACATTAATCGGCCTTTGAAGGTGTTGCAGAGACTCATAACTTACTGTTACTTGGCCAAAAAAAAAAAGTACAGAAGAAGAAGAAGATTAAAGACAATCTCCGCGGTGTAATTATATGTCCAGTATTATCTTTTGCAGATAAGAAAGTTACCCTTTTCTCATTTCAATGTTTTTCATCCTTTCCTATTCATACTTGCACCGTTACAGTATTATGCTTGCAGAAACAAAAATAAAAAATAATGCAGATTTTTCAGGAGTTTTTAAGAAAGCCGTAAACCTGATCATTCGAATTATTTCTAATAACACCAACACCAGCTCCTTGTTCATCTTATTGAGAAATACAAAAGGTTAACAGAAATATCTTTTATCCAAGCTTTTAGCTTGAATATTTCAGAGTTCAGATATTACAATGGCCAGTGTTCTTATCACCTTATCACAAACAGAAATGACAGTTATAATCTACAATACTCTAAACTAATAAAACAAAAGTTCCTGACTAACCATTGTAGATGCACATCAGCAACCTACTGCAGAAACTCTCTCGGATCAGCTACATAGCCTGTCAATGCTGATGCTGCAGCAGTATAAGGAGAAGCTAGATAGATCTGACCGTCCTTGTGACCCATGCGACCATGGAAATTCCTGTTTGTTGTAGAGACACAGACCTACAATAACACAAAATTTATATATGTATTTCACTATTGTAAGTGTAAATTTTCAATTAAGACAACAAGTGTCTTGCAATCCAGTATCACGTAAAAAAAAAAAAGGAGTTGCACACTAGTAAGTAGTAACTTAGTGAAGATGGTTATCCCATTAGATGATAAAACTCTAGCATCAAAAATCCCTTGAAACTGATAAATCTGAAAACAATCACAGTATAGAGGATAACCAGAAGATGGAGCTTAATCAATGAAAAATACTGAATATAAAAAGAATCCCTTGTATGACAGTGTTGAGAATCAATGCAAATGCAACAGCATACTATTTTGCAAAAGAATAATATCAGATTATTAGTTATGGGTGCAGGATCTTTACAAGAACTTCTAAGAAAAAGTAGCCATGCTTTAGTTAGCACAAGTCGTCAATAGCTCCATAACATAAAAACATGATTTTATGGAGTTCAAAGATAAAGATAAATATGGAACTTGCCTGCGCTTCATTCATGCGTGCATAAGTGTCTTTTGGACCACCCAAACAAGCACCACAATTAGGACTTGCAGGCGTATCGCAACCTGCTTCTTCAAAAATCTGAGAACAAGTCTTCCCACCAGACCCTGGCACTGGAAGGCTATACACGTCTATCCAGACCTAAATATGATTTCCGTAACCAATTTCAATCCAGATACAATTGACTTGCACGATATAAAAGGAAACAAAACGTCAAAAGCATGAACATACCTTCTGGGTAGCAGGGACCAAAAATGTGGGAACTTTCACCTTTTTACCCTGCATGTGATATTAATTATAGAATATTAGAGTTCAATAAACTCAGAATTAGTGTATTTATGAAGAAATACATCAAACAAGCCAATGCTGACTCAATCGTCAAAAAGTTAGAACCCAGACAGTAAGCTACCGAATCATAAGGAGTAAAGATAGATTGCACACGCATATTTGAGGCCAGTTATTACAAAAAAAAAAAAAAAAATTAGCTTCCCAGGAGATTCTAAAACCAAATACTGGGAAAGAAGCTCTGTTAAATTTAAGGTCTTATAGAAGAACATGTAAATATTTATACTTGGACAAACACTAATAGTTCGAGTTACACGTACGTAAGATGCAATATGTTACAAAATATTCCACCCACCAACAAAAAAATAAAATATAACAAATTTAGTCAAGAAAACTAGTAGTCATCTGAACTTTATTCTAACATAAATCATCTGAAACAACATGAGTAACGATGCTCGGACATATATGCTGAAACATGCTACTTTATCACTCTCTCTATGAGAACTCAATATGTACTCATCCCACTTATAAGACAGAAGATATTATAACAGATTTAGTAATATAGCTTAAAACATTCATGAGTATAGACTATTAAATAAACTTAGCAGAAAGTTAACTCATGTCTTACTGAAGCTAGAAAAACTTTGGCTGCAGCTATGAAATCCTCAGTTTTTCCACCAGTACAAGATCCAATGTAAACTCTGTCGATTTTGACATCTTTGCATTCTCTTGCTAATGCCCGATTATCAGGTGAATGAGGCTGGAAAAATTACCAACAATATTAATCTGCCAACTGCTGAAGCATTCTAAATGTAATATTATTTTAAATCAATATGAAAAATCTTTTTCTGACAGAGGATCGCTCTCAAAATTTCACATAGCAATATATGTATGCATTAATGCTGACGTTTCTTCTTCTTTTTCGGGGCGGGGGCTCCAAAATGCCTAGAGTCAACAAACATAAATTGTTGTTTTTTTTTTATAATTTACAACCACCAAAGGAACATCTGGCCAACAATCACACTCACCTTTGCTACCAGCGGCTCCAGCTTCGAGATATCAAATCTGTACTCGGAAAGAAATCTAAGAAAAAATGAATTTCACAAGTCATGATATCCCCATGAAGCAAGAGAAGAAAAGAAACTAATCACGAATAAGATAATAATTCATAAAGTAGAAAACAGCATCAGCTTAAATCACAGTATCACAGAAATCAGAATACCCCACGATTACACGGTCACAAACATCCAATAGAACATATTCACATGTCACAATATATACTAGCAGGGAAATATGTAATCATTAAAAACGGGTGCCTCTTGTACTCCCACAGAAGAAAGATAGTTCCATTTATTTAGAAAATGTCCTCAACCATATTAGGTGAGGTTAAACAAGCTTTGATTAAACAAGAATAGTACAATATTCTGCTTAGTTTCCCTCTTTGTGAAATATAAGAACTGCCATATAAGGTATATATCATAAAATTTTACAGGAGAGAAATATGGTAAAGTGTTCACTGAATTAACCATTTAAAATAGTTAAAAGAAATTGTGTGTGTGTGTGTGTGTGTGTGTGAGAGAGAGAGAGAGAGGAGATAAATCTTTTGATAACTAAACATTTGGAATACCGCAATTCCTTCATCATCATCCAGTTAAGATTATTATTATCAAACAATTGAATGCATCATATATGAAGAAACCCAATGAACCGACCCTAATAACCTGAATAAGAGTGATAATTACCCACACTAATCATAACAATAAGAAGAAATTGATACATAAGCTGTACATTTAACTTATCAAACTCCGATGTAGTATGTACATTACATGTGGGATGTATTATACTGACTATGATGAATTAATAGAGGTTAACTGAAAATTTTAGAGACATATTTCAATTTCTAAAGTAAAAATAGAATAATGTTAATGTAAAAGCTTAAGAACAACAAGAGGAAAAAACACTAGAGTAATCTAACTCCAAAGAGAAGTACACTCATTCTCATTATTCATATATCAGCATACATGAGACCAACTTTTTATCACACTCATATCTGAGATATTAATTCATTACTTTGTGCAGGAAACAGTAATCAGTTCTGGTGCTCCTATTGGGAGAACATTACTGGGGAGAAAATCTAACAGAGGACAAAAAGGGTCTCTAACTGAAAGGACTGACTCAGTACCTTGCTTGCTCGTCACTGTAAAGTGGTTCGTAGGGCAAAGATGTTTTGTCCTGTACCATTCAATAGAAAAAATGGAAAAAATTTAAGTCATACATAGTAGTACAGATACTCAACAAAAACAGTACACTTCACTAATCGCTGCTGCAAATTTCATAGATGCCAAAGAATTATAGTGTGCAAAGGGAGGCAAATCAAACAGACAAGATCACCACAATAACCTCAAGGTATTTGTAAGTAGTAGCATCAGCTGGTATAACGCCATTCTTCCCACCAGCTTCAATAACCATGTTGCATAAAGTCATCCTCTCCTCCATCTTAAAGTATACAAAAAATAACAAGCCTGATAAAGATACAGATATTATCTCTAAAAAATTATAACAGTAATATAAATACTAAGCTTGGAAATACGAATTACCATAAAATTTATAAAATGGATAAAAACGCTATTTTATCTCTGACGATTCATCAAGATTTAGAAAGAAATCCAATCAATGACAAGAAATTTTTTTTTGATTGGATGGAAATGAATGAAGAAATCCTAAACCCAATATCGACAAATCTGAAACTTACGTTCTTCCCAGAATTTGTGCCACTTTACAATGTATACAAAACAAAACCATGGATTATACCAAGCAAATTACTTCTTTTAAATTTAAATAAAAAGAAAAACATCAATGAGAATAAATAATTCCACTTTTAGCAATGAAATGGTACATGCAAGACTTACACTTAAGCTTTCTACAGTAGATCCAACAAACTCCATTGACTTATAAGTTGCACCAGAGACGGAAATTTCACCAATAATCTAATATTTAAGACGACAAGTGCTTCAGCTATCAATCAGAAACGATAAATCCGAAGGAACTTTGGAATGCATAGATAGAATAAACAACATAAAAGTTCTTTCAAATTAATGTGAGACAACAAACTATATGCCAAAGCAACTAGTTCAACATACTTGCAAAATCAAATCTTTGGCAAGCAAGTAGTCTGGCATTTCACCATCCATAACAAATCTCAAAGTTGGCGGTACCTGCCAGTTCAGTACACATGAAAATCATGAGTAAATTACATAGAAATGAAAACAAGTGTGTACCTAACAATTAAACCTGGGATAGTCCGAGGGATTACACTCGGAACCTAAATAATATGGCATAAGCACGATGTCCATCTTCAGGCTTGAGTTGTTCAGACAAGTCTGTAAAAATTCAAATCAGACAACCCCCCCCCCCCCAAACCTAAAATTAACATAATTTATAAATACTTTGTGTGGTGAGAATTCTCATTTATTATTATTGAGCTGGAAAGTGATGGTGCAAACTCATAGATTACAGGCACAAGAATGCTAGCCAGTTACAATGTACAATAATTAGAAAATTGATTGAGCAGAAAATAGAAAGAAAGGCATGAATCTCTAATCCAAGAGTTTTAAATTCAGAAACCTTAAGCAAAAGCTTTCCTGTGCCCAGTACAAAACCAGCATCAGTAATACCAATACCGGTTGCAAACTGGCCAAATGCGCCTGCAGTACATGTGTGAGAATCTGTTCCTAGCAGGACCTGCATGTATAAAAACAAAACCAACCATTCCCACTTTACATGTAAATGGATTCCGTAAGTTTTCTAAATGAAAATATAACAGTCGAAAGCACACCTCCCCAGGCCTGCAGTGACCTTCTTGAGCAAGAGCAACATGGCATACACCCTTATAATCTGGGTTAGCCTGTAAAAAACATAAAGGGAATATAACAACAAAATCCAAATTGCAGATCATTAGATGCTATGGTAAAGATTTAGCAAAATACAGTAGGTGTTAGGAGTTGAGATCATGATAGAAAAACCCTACCTTGAAATTGCCTAGATCTTTAATATCATAGAAATACTTGATATCTTGCTCAGTGCAATAATCTCTCAAGATATCAACATTTCGATTAGCTCGCTCATCTTTGGTAAATATGTAGTGATCAGGTATAATAACAATCTTCTCACGGTCCCAGACCTACAGTGTTGAAAGACAAAAACCACATTCATTAGTACGGAATGGGGCACTTTCATGATACATATAATGAAGAGTGGAAGACTTGGTCTCATTCAATGAAAAAATACATTATGACTTGGTTCGAAAATTCCCTTTGCATATCCAAAGCACTCAATTTGTAAATTCATATGAACTGAAGGCAAATATATTGATGTGTTATAGATCTGTCATCAACAGAAATATTACATCTTTTCATGACAATGAAAACAGTTTATTAGTATCTCTTATGTGATGAGCTACAGAAATCACCTCAACATAAATAACATATTACTCTCTTATAGTCTTGTGACAACTAAAATTGTTTAAGAACATCTTTAACTGTAATAACATTTAATGTTCTTATATTTTGAGAAGATGATATTTTCATATGAAATTGCACAAAAGCACCATATCTCAAATGCAAATGATAAAAGCTTTCATCATCTCGCTCAGCATTAACTTCAATCTGAAAGATCATTACAACATGCTACCTATGAAAATAACTCAACTTGAAGGTTAAAACGACCAAGTGTTATTAATTTCACCGGTTTGTAAGTTTATCAAGTTTCTGGTACAATATTACCAAATATTTGGTCTAAAAGTGAATAAAAGAAAGATGACATATACCTTTTCTGTATTAAAAACATGAAATTTCATCAGAAGTTCGTAATTATGAGCAAAGAGTGAAAAATAATTATAATCAACCAATCAAAACAGTGCCTAATACATCTTACAATTCCTAAAAGTGACATTACCTTAGCGTTCTGTCCAAACTCCTTCTTGAAAACATCGAAAGAACTAGGGCCACAAACATCATGAGTCATCAAAATATCAACATCAACCCACACATTTTCACCAGGCCTCAATTGGGATTTCTCAGAAGCTCTGGCCAATATCTTCTCTGTCATAGTCATTCCAGTCTTAACCTAAAAAAAACCACAACAAATTCAACCCATTTCACAACATCACAAAATAAAACAAATGCTGCACACACAAAATCAACACACACAAAAATTAAAAAATCAAGAAAATACCCAACTGAGCCAGTGGTAGATGGGGTTCTTTGAGACTGTTGAGGGGCCATAACAGACACAATCCTCTTTGAAATTCTTTTGCAACACTTTGGTGTAAAACAACGAAAGCCCACATCTTCCTGTACACAAAATGATAATCAAGCACATAATTAGCAAACAAAGTTGACAGAAAAAAAAAGTGAAATAAAATAAAAGATGATGAATTAGTAGCATGAACCTGATTGATAAAAGATGAAGAAATAGCAAAGGAAGCCATTGATTAGTACTTGCAGACGTGCAGTTGTAGTATACTTAGATACAGAACAGGAACTGGCGGCAGCTAAGCTTGTGTTTTTACTCTAGTTTTTAACTGACTCCATGCTCTGTCGTGTAAAATTCAAAGGTTTTTCTTTCAAGGATAGAATTAGAATCCTATGCTATTATTATAAAGAAAGTTTCACAAAATAATTTTGAAAATATATAGAAAAATTAATAGTTTCATGATCGACAAATTTATTATTTATTGAGAATGACATTTCCGGCATCGTTACAATACTTTGCCTTTGTTCTAAACATTCTGAGAATTATCGAAAAAATCTCGAAAAAATTATAAATTGGTAGATTAATTAATTAGTTTTATTCCCATTTCTACTGTCATGACTCAGTCAATAAATTTTTTTGTAAATATAACATTGCATATATAATAAAATAATATAATAATAAATAAAAACATATAAAAAGAGAAGTATAAAATCGTTTGTGTTTCATACTTTCACTGTTTTGCATCTCTGTCTTTCCTCTCCTGTTAGCTTGTGTTGTTAAATATGGCAGGACTAGGGTTTGATTTGTTCACATATATATATTACAAACACCTCTTTTGTGTTGAACAAAAGTATGAGTGGGACTGTGGGAGCTTAGAAACACCTTACTAGTTATTAGTACTATTCTTCTATTTCTTAGTAAGTGTTGTAAAAAACGTGAATCGGACTTAATCGGTGGAGAATACTTTTAGGACAGAACTTGTTACAAAAGATTCATAGACTTGTTTTTATCAACCACTACACTCAATTGTTATAGCATCAAAACAAGTTTGTTTAGTTCACTATTTCACTTGTGTACATTCACTAATCCATGCATAAACTTCATATCTTTATATTCATGCGTCAGCAATTTGTGTAAAGCTGTAATTAGACCTGTGGTTATTATTTGCAATTTGCCCCTGAAATTTCAGAAAGTGGAGAATAGCGAGGCAAATACCAGCAACAAAAACTTGCTGCCACTTAATGTTGCACCATTTTCAGCTTTAGCTCTAACTGTTACAGTGACTTCTAATTATTAGTAATATACTAAAGAACTCTTAAAAATTTGAATGTGATCTACAGCTACAATCAGAAAAGTCTCATCCTTTCGTGTATTTACACAAACTGTTGAAAATATGAGTGTGATCTACAACTACAATCAGAATAGTCTTATCCTTTCGTGTGAAATTTACACAAACTGCACCGTGCCTGATTACAAAATACACATTCACCTAAACAAACACAGAGTAACCACCGCCTAAGCTCTTATGTACAATTGTTTTATACATTTTCCCGGAGATGATTTATTCCTGAAGCAGCCTCTTATTCCGGTATCCAGACCTTCGTTCTCTTCTGTACTCGTCAACTGAATTAAACACCATCCTCCCACTCTTTCGTGTACGCTGAATTCTGCCTTTCTTCCATCCCTGTTCACCACTAGGTTGTGAAACAGGAACATAATATAGCCATTGTAATGACACTAATGCTGCAATGAACTGTATAATGATTCCTGAAGACAAGTTAGAGTAATTGTCTAATGTTATCCCCAGAATCGAAGCCAGACCAACACCAAGGAACCCACCAACTATTGAAGATAAACAGACTGCTGAGGCCATGAATGACATTAGCGACCCTTCGCAACCAGGGGGAGCTAGACTTGCAATAAGCATTTGAAATGGCAAGAGCTTAAACTGTGCAATAGCTTCTGTGATGCCAGAAAAACAAAGAGTGAAGATTTCGTTCGAAATTCCAAACTTAAGATTGAACTGGTTTACTAATGCGAGGTCCAGAAAGAGAGAGGTCGCATACAAACTCTGCACCATTCCAATCAGTTTTCTCAAAGGAACATTTCTCCAGAAGCGACCATATAGAACGGTCGCAGATAGAAGTATAATTTGACTAGTCACACG
Organism: Daucus carota subsp. sativus; assembly: GCF_001625215.2. Taxonomy (NCBI): domain Eukaryota; kingdom Viridiplantae; phylum Streptophyta; class Magnoliopsida; order Apiales; family Apiaceae; genus Daucus; species Daucus carota. The sequence continues at coordinate 14,488,374 of NC_030387.2, forward strand.
CGACATTCCAATAATCGAAGGGTTAAGGTTTAGGCACTGTGTTTGATAGCAAAAGACGGAGCCTGACAAGATAGGAACTAGACAGATTGAAGCTACAATCCATATAAGAGGGCGAGAAATATTCTTCTCGCTAATTGCAACAACTAGATCAGAATACTGTTCCTTAAAAGTCCGCAAAACTGGCTTACTCATCAAAGATTGATTTATTGGTTTTTCGAGACCAAGAGACTCTTCTCTAGTGGCTATAGAAATTGTCAGTTGCAAGGAGAGAAAACCTGCAAAGACTAGACACATGGATCTTGGTGGTAGTCTTAACAACGAATATCCACCTAGTAAGTTTCCTAGGATACCACCGCAGGCTAAGGCCATAAATGCGTAAGATTGAAGACCGGCCATTTTGTTCTTCACGCCATATTCTGCAACAAGAGCATCCTTCGCAACCTCCGTAATTGATGCTCCGAGGTTACTAAATAGAACACATGCCATGAGTATCGGAAGGGCTTTACCAGCAACCGGGATCAATGCCAATGAACCCCAGGACAAGACCTGCAGAAGAACTAAATAGCATTGTATTCATCTTAAATTACAGTAATTGTGCACTTGCTAATCATGAACTTTATTTGAAAGTGAATAAAATAATATTCAAGCATATAACTGTGCAAATCATAAATTTATAGTAGTATTTTAATTGTCTGGACATCCAGTCCTAGAGCATAATTTTCTGAACTCCACGTTTATCATGTTTGCATTAATATAAATATATTATTGCTTCCAAGTTGTTTGACTAGATTTACAATAAACCAGATCAGAAGCATGAGACAAGATTTCCTACTTCCAAGACATTAAAGAAAAGAGGTAGGGAATAGTATCACTCAAAGGTTGTTGCTTGCTCTAAACCCCAATAATACTTTTATTGATACAAGTAAAGTTTCACAATTAGCTTAGATACATGAAACCCAAATTTTCAGTTACCTTTTATACTCTACATCTATAGCCTACTTCTGGCGGAAGTTAAACTTAATCACCTTATGATCCCATGAAACTATTCCCAGTCTATTACAAAGGCAATTGATTTAATGTTAATTAATGAAACAGTTTATACGGTAACTTACTTAAATAATTTTCTGAAAATTTATCCAGCATTTACAATTTGACGAATTGAACAACGAAAGAAAACTTACAACCATTTCCAAAAATTAGAGACTATGAATCCGTAAAAGGCTAAACCATTTCTAACAAAATACTCAATTAGTCAGCTTGCAGATATTTCTGAAATAAACTTATTATTAAGTCTGGTAATCACATATTCACAGCCTCACAGGAAATTAGTAAAATAAACATAAATCTATATATAACATGTGTGACCTTAATCCTTGTAGACTGAAAATGATCAAGTGTTCCAAAAATACACAAATATAATAAAACAGATATTTCAAAGGAAAAAACTAGTTACCTCCAATAGAAATATAAGGTATTCGATGTGCCCCTCCAATGTACAAAGCATCAGACAAGATCCCATACAGAGGCTTTGCCACCATTGGAAGATTACTAGTGTTCTGCACAAGCTGCAATGTGGATGGATGAAGATTAAGATAATGAGCCATATGAAAGTTAAGAGCCAGCCAAGGAAAACACCTAAAACCCTGAACCCAATACCCAAATGCACACAATATCATCATTTGTTGACTCCTCATATCACAACACTCTTCCTTTGCCACAACCACCACTTTCTTGTTCCCCTTGCTTGAAAGGGTGTGGCTATTACTAATCACTTTTGGACTTGTGAGCTGGGAAATCTTGGGTTTTGTGTTCATGGGGTTTTCTTGATTAAAACAATGAATAGGCCTGTAGTTTGAAAAAGATGGCCTTGGTGAGTGAGATTGGGTTCTTGAAATCATTGGACTCGTGGGGATTTTTCCCTTATAAATCAAAGGGTTCATCTTTTATTTTTTGGTTTAAGTTTGTTTTGGTTGATCTGAGTTGACACTGTGAATGAAGACCAAAAACAAGCAGAGATTTGAAAGTTGAGGAGTGTTGACAATTTGGTGGATGAGTTATGGGCAGTTCACATGTAAGAATATGTGAGGGGAGAAGATACATATATATGGTAAGAAAATATGAAGAATAAGGAAAGATCCAGAAGAGGTATATACATAGGAAACACTGATAGATGTAAGGGAAGTTAGATAGTACAAGACATGGTTAATGAGTTGAGTGTGGACCAATTTTGTGTAATGAAAGATACTCGCTTTTGTTTTGTCTTGGGAGATCCGGGGGACCTACCCCATGAAGAACGTAGGTGAAGGAGCTAGGCGCTGCCGTACACGTGTTATGTGCCAGAACATTTCAGAATGAAAGAAAAACTGAAAGGTTATTGGGAGTCCTAGGAGGGTCTTGGTTAGGTCGGCCGTTAGATACTGTGATTCAATTTAGATAGTCCGTCATATAGACTTCAATTTAGATACTCCGTAATATTAGACATTTGTGTGGGGGGAGGGGGGGTTGTCCGAAATAAGTCATCTCCCAGCAAAAAAATACGATGCAAAAAAAATTTCAAAAAATATGAATTAGGGATGTGATTTTAGACTTTCGGATCGGGTGAAATTTTATCTGAAAAAATCAGATTATTTTCGGATTGATCGGAAATACCCGAACCCGACTTGCTTATTTTAATATTATATGTATATATAGTGGAGTTCTATGGGAGATAAAAAAATGTGGAGTATTGAAGTCCCCTCTTGGAGCCACCGGATGGAAACAAATCCAGCGGTCCATATTATCCCCGTGTTTACATTTTATTTAACAGTTTTTAAAACAAAAAAGGAAAATATATAGTGGGTGTATACAGTTCCGTAGTTCCCGATCGAATTGAGAGGTATAGCAAATCTCGCAATCAACTCTCCTGCTAATCCGCCGTTACGAATCAAGCGCAGAATCGGGCATTTTCTTTGATCTTCGGAGCACTTTAAATTGTTGTTGACTTGTCTTGTAGAAACCAGTGCAGAACAAATGACGACCAAGTCGAGATTCAGTCCAGGTACTGCACATTTGCCTTATCTTAGTTAATGTTTTGCTTGTGTTCTGCATGTCGGTTTTTTAGTTTGATCGGAGTAGGATATGTGTTGCTCTATGTTTAACTGTGATACCCATTTCAATAAAGCGGTTTGATTAGGGCCAATTGATTTTTTTTGAGTTTGGACAGACAAGAGATTGAATGACATTCTCGGGTGTTAATTCGTGTGATGTAAGGCCTTCCTGATTAATGGTTAATTGTGAAAATGTGAGGGACAAATGTATGTGCTACATGATAATGTGATTTAGTGTCTGTTATGCATTGTGAATGGTCTGAAACTTTTGCCAGACTGGACTTTTAAGAAAAAGTAGTAGTATGTATGCCTGATCAATTTGTGAGGGACGATAGTTTTTTAAGATTTTCAAGACCGCTTATTTCAACAGACTGAAAATTATTAAGGTAGTTTTTTATGGTAGGCTTTTTAAGCAACAATTCACAAGTGAAATCGCATATACTGAGTTTATTCCTTGCTTTAGGTCGAGGACTGCAATCTGAGCAGAACAATGTGCAGGAGGTTAGATGTAGTATCGCTTTCAAATTTTGAAATAGAAATTTCAATGCTTATATTTTTCATCTTTTAATAGACAAAGGGTGCTAGTGACGGAGGACTTGACTTGACCATGAGCGATATGGTGGTGCCTGACAGCTTGTCGGGGGGAGGGGGGACGATGTTTATGTCGAGGATGGGTGTGGTAATGAAATGTCTGGCATTGTAAATGAGGAAGAGGGATCAGAGATGGAGATGCTATGCTCCACAAAATAAATATAATGCCAATCTTTTAGAAATTGGATACTTTGGTTTATAGTCTCCTTTTTTTTGTTCATGAATTAACATTTTTGTATTTTTTTCCAGGTTAATATAGGGGATTTACTCGAAGAAGTACAAATGTTGAGGAATGTAGTGGCAAATAAAGAGTATTTGGGTACTAGCAGAGATGTGATGTCAAGGACAGCGGCAGAGACGTGGTAAGCGTCTTCTATTATAGCAGCAGCAGCTGAAAGACATACATTTCAACTAAGCATCTGCCTTTTCTTCATAACTGGTGGTGTTGTACCAAAAAAACAAGTTTCAAATATTCTTACTTTTCACAACTTTCAGGATGGGGGCAACAGGACAGCAGATGTGACTTGCGGCAATAGCCAGATATCTCGTGAGGCGGCAAAGGTATGCATGAAAATAGAGCTACACTACTAATGTTGTGTATAGTAGATTATTGCAGTATTTTAATTCCTTGACTAATAAAGTTCTGCTAGTAGGAAAAATACTTGCAGGACAATTGATATAATTTATTCTGTGAGCAAAATACATATAAGCGTACGGATTTTTTTTTGGCAGGATGACAAATGTCCCATTAGCGAATCTTGACAATATGAATTCTTGCTTTTCAGGATAAGAGCGTTGGGATGCAGGGGTAGGAGCAAGGAACGGTACATATAGCTAATAAACACAAGGTACCTCACAAGAGTTGTGTACTTATACTGAATTTGGTATGTGTACAATAGCAATTACAAATGTGCAAGACATATGATATTTGTGAAATATATGAAAAATGCGGTCTTGTCTCCTATTCAACCTAGGTACTTGGATTAAATAACTCATTAAAATATACCAAAGTCAAAGAAGCACGGAGAGTGTCTTGTTTATGGGACTTGGGAATATATGACCATGTCCAATTAAGTACTATCTACAGAGTTAAAGAATGTACAATGTTGTCCCTTTTCACAAATTTCAGGGTGGGGGCAAACGGACGGCAGAGGTGAATTGCGGCGACAACGAGATATCTCGGGAGGCAGACCGCAGCTGAAAGGTATGCATGACAATAGGGATGCGCTGCCGATGTTATGAATTTTAGATTATTGCATTAATTTGATCGCTTGACTATTAAAGCTTTGCTAGTAGGACAAATATTTGTAAGACAAATGATATATTTTGTTCAGTGAGCGACATACGTACAAGTATAGGATTTTTTTTGTAGGATGACAAATGTCCCGTTAGTGAATCTTGATAATATGAATTCTCGATGTACAGGATAAGAGCGCTGGGATGCATGGCCAAGAGCAAGGAACGGTAGATATAGCTAATAAAGCTAAGGTGCCTCACAAGAATTATGTACTTGTACTATATTTGGTATGTGTGCAGTAGCAATGGCTTTTCAATGGCTTTCGTAAGCTTTATGTAGCGTAATTACTAGTGCAGAACAAAAAATAAACTGAATACTGCAGTATACTTGAAACTCTTTTAGTACTTTTGTTGAAATGAATCGGAGATGTTCAGGACTGATTACACTATACAGTAGATATAATTTTATCGTCTAGTGAAAATTACTATATAAACTTTGCTATGTACCCCTGTTTTGTTGCGAACATCTGTGATAACTATTGTCAAGTTTATATTTTGCGTAACAAGTAAATTCCTTTTCAAATGTTAATGCAGGTAGGAGGCGAAGTAGCGGTTTAATTGAAAACCCCTGGGTTTTAATTTGCCGAGGAAGAGTCCAGTGTTTGTGAATTTGGAGGACGACTTTGTGACAGAAAAGACAGACTTAGTTGTGGGTTATAATATGTCCTCGAAGAGAGCAAGACAAAGTAAACAGACATTAAATCTTCTTAAGAAGAGCTGATGAAGTCCTACAGTTTAGATGTTCGCAGTGAAAGGGTGCACGACTCTAAATTTGGATAATCTGAATTGTTTTGGATTATTGTTATATTTGTTTGTGCATGAATTTGCACAATTTCTGTAATTATCACACAACATGTATTCCTTTTTTTAACGATTATTAAGTTCATTGTCGAAGGACGACGTTTATTAAACTAACCAAAACCCTGTTACCTATTAAAAAATATGCAGAACTGTTTCTTATTCATCACTATGCCGAACATGTCATGCACACAATCGTCTTCCTTATTAGACATTAGACACTGGTTATGTAGAACAAAAGAAAGTGCTCCAATAGTTATATATATTGCCTGCTAAGGATCAAAGTTGGACATTTTTTTTCCCATAGTCCAGTAAATGCTCGAGCAGTTGTAACTGCCGCGTGATTCAAGCAACAAGCAGAGAATTATGTGTGCCTATCTGTGTAAAAAATAAAACAAAATATACTTTTTAAAAATTAAATAAAAAAACCTATCAGCCATTGGATCTAAATCAAAATGGGCGGTCTGGATTGAGACTCCAACAAATTATAGGACTCCAAATAATTTTCTTCTATATATATAGTTGCATATATATTAGACTTACTGTATAAGTATATTTTGATACAGCATCCTGCGTCCCCGCTCACAAGGCCCAATCCACAGTCAAAAGACAAGTTAAGGCCCAATCCACAATCAAAAGAATTAAACCCTAGTTTTCACGCCATTCCGCCTATTTATTTAGACCATCATTCGTCTCCGTCTCTCGACAAAATCACATCTAAGAAGCATTTCAAAGATAAGATCAAATCAAATCAAATCTTCAAAGGTATAATTTTGATAATTATCTCTCTTCAAAGTTTACATCTCAATTAGAAATATCTTTGATCAACTATGTTTATGTGCATGTGCAGATTAATGAAAGGTGAAAGCGAAAATCAGAATGCGAAATTTGCTGATCAGTTCGAGACTGACCTTCCTGTTGAAGGTGATCCAAACACTAATGATGATGTTGTAGACGTCTATTTCTTTATGAACTAAAGAAGTTTGATCAAGAAACATTCAGGGGCTACTGCTACTTTGCTGCGATAATTATGTATTGTCAACCATATCAGTTTGTTAAATATGAGGGCGTTGAACTCTATTTCGTTATTTAAATGAGAATGTTCAGACAATCTCAATAAATCAATAAATATTTGCAAATCTGATATGAATAAGTTGTATGTTAGAGAGAAAGAAAGACTAAAATCTTTGTTGCAATCATCTTCGGGTTGAATATCTTCGACATCATATTTACGATATTCTATTCTTTGACTGCACATTTCCCTCACAAAGATTGAAATTTACAAAAAAGAATACTACGGTTTCGAGTTTTATATTTTTGTATCAAGAAATTAATTTGGGAAAAATTGAAATATTTTTTTTGAAAGAAAATAATTAATTGGTTGGATATATTATATTGAAAAATTGAAACTACGCTTTCGAGTTTTATATTTTTGTGAGAAAATGTTGGAATTTATGAATTTAAAATATAAAAAAAAAACACATTTTTGTTAATATATTCTAAGGAGTGCGGAATAATAGGGTTAATTTATTAATAAAGATCAACAAGAAATAATAACTCAAATTATATTGTTTTTTGATGATTAAATTATAATAGAAATTTTATAATATTTTAAAATGAGTTAAATAAACAATAAAATTTGCTTATTGAGTTATTATTATGAACGAGACATGAACAATTATGAAAGCGTAGTTTATTTGAAAAAATATATTTAATGAGATAATTACTTATATATGTCAATTTCACAATAAATCAAGAATAAAATCTATCAAATAACAATTTTTGAAGTTAAATTATAAATAATTGTTATTATTTTAAATATATGTTGTACATAATTTATACAAGTAATAAAAATTATCAAACAACACTTTTTAAGTTAAATTATAATAATGTTTATTATTTTAAATATACGTAGTACGTAATTTATTACGAGTTTGACTTATCAGATTTAACTTTTATGTTATTTTACATAAGAATAATTTATACAAATATACACTAAGAATATATAAAGACTTTAATTTATATGAAATAAAATAAATAAATTATTTATATAATGATCTAATATGTTATTTTGACATATAATATGCTATTATATTTAAGCTTTTTTCTCATAATTTCTTAACTTTTTAAAAAAAATTAAAAATATTATTGCAACTGTCAATAATTATAAAAATTCTATATTCTTTAATTTACGAGAATAAAACTTGCAACTTCTCCAACCTTATTTGCAACATACCGCAACCGTTGCAATAATTGCAAATGAGAAATTTCATCTATACTTTATGCAATAAATACGACTTACAACTTGTGTAACTTTATTTGCAAATGAGATGTGACTTCATTTGCAGCGAGATTGCAGAAGTTGCAACTAGTATTTTTATAAATAACTTGTATAAGAATGATATTTTAAAAAAAATTCAACTTGACGGTAATATTTATAAATAATTCGTTTTTATAAATATTTCTTATATTTATATGTTTAAAAAATAATATATTATAATACTCCCTCAATTCCAAAATAATAGTCGTTTTGACTTTATGCACGTATTTTGATGTTTGAAAAAGTCATACTTCTACACATTTTTTTTTGAAATTTTTTTTTTGAGTAAAAGTTTAACATCTCTATTTTTATTCAGAAAAAGAAAATTTCAAATATAATATGTAGAATTATGTTTTTTTTTACCCCTCAAAATACATGTAAAAAATCAAATCGACTATTATTTTGAAATGGAGGGAGTAAAAGATAAACGGAACCGAGGGAGCAGGACAAAATTTGTTGCGCGTTTATTTTACAGCTCCAAGCTCCTGCAGCCCTAGTACAAATCTCAATTAGACCAAGCCGTTGAACTCAAACTCGCTTGCACCAATGTCTTCTCTTCAATCTAAAACCCTAACCAAGAGGAAGAAACCTAGACGAGTTTCCCGAGTCGACTCGGAACAACTCGACCGTATCGACTCGCTCCCTTGGCACTCTTCTCTTCCCGAGTTCACTTCCAACGACGACACCTTCTCTATCGTCGCCGGCACTAACGAACTCGACGGAGGTATCTAATTTCATTATTATATATTTATGACATAATTTATTGAATATTTTAAATTTGTTGTGTTTTCGGAACGGTTAAAGTTTTGTGAATTTGTGTATTGTGTAGGCTTTTTGTCGCTCGAAGAGATTGATGAGTCGGCTTATGCGTCGGAGATTGCTAAATTTGAAGGAGGTGGAGGATTTAAAAATGAGGTGAAGCCGAAGAAGCGGAAAGCGAGTGAGGGTGATAATGTAGGTGGTGATGTTAATGAAGGCTTTGCTGATGTTTCGAATGAAGATGAAAGTGGCGGTGAGGATGAAATTGAGGATAAAGAAGTGAAGATTACGAATAAGAAAACGAAGAAGAGGAATAGGAAGAAGAAGAAGGTCGAGGAGAAAAAGGAGATTGAGGACGTTGTGGCAGGTTAGTATCTTCGTTAATTGTACATTTGCTTGAAAATGAATGGTTCAAAGAATTGTGCTAGCTTCTATTTCCGTAGTTTAATGTACATTTGTTTTACAATGCTGAGATAATTATGTTAGCGTATATCAGTTTAGTGATTGTGAAGTTACATATAATTTTGATGCATCACTGCAGATTGTCTTAACATTCTAAAATTGTAAATTGTTGTTGTTAAACATGTAGTGGTTTTTGTGACACTTTGTCTATGCAATTATAGTTACCGATGTTCCAGAAGAGAAGGATACGTTTGATGATGGTGAATTTTATGCATGGAATGAACTGAGACTTCATCCCTTGATCATGAAATCTATATACAGGCTTAAGTTCAAGGAACCTACACCGATACAGAAAGCTTGCATTCCGGCAGCTGCACATCAAGGAAAGGTTGGTACTGAATTTTATATCGCATCAGGCTGCTGAATGAATGGCTAGGAATTGGACAATATTCATTATTTTAATCCTCCTTACAGGATGTTATAGGTGCCGCAGAGACAGGATCTGGAAAGACACTAGCATTTGGTCTGCCTATTCTGCAACGTCTTCTGGAAGAAAGAGAAAAGGCTGATAATATTTCTGAAGAAAATGGAGATGCGGGTTCAAAGATTGCTGCAAGAGGTTTTATGCGGGCTCTCATTATTACTCCCACTAGAGAGCTTGCGCTTCAGGTATACCTGTGGGCAACTTTACATGAAATCCATGATTTAGTTACCTCTTTCTTTTATTTCCAGAATCTGGGATTCTTGGCTTCTTGCAGTGTTATTAATTTATATATGCGTAGGTCCATGATCATCTGAAAGAAGTAGCCAAAGATACCAATATCAGGGTCGTTCCTATTGTTGGTGGGATGTCAACACAAAAACAGGAAAGACTTCTGAAAGCAAGGCCTGAGATTGTTGTTGGGACTCCGGGAAGGCTTTGGGAGCTTATGTCTGGTGGACAGATTCATCTTGTTGAGGTTGGAATATATTATTGCCTGAATTTATTTCTGGAATTTATTTTCACTCTGCCACTCTGTTTTTGCTATTACACAGTTATTTTTTCTAGATATGGATCCATAGATATATATTTTACTGAGTCTGCATTCAGCAGAATCAAAGATTAAATATACAACACATACAGCATAGGAGCTTTTCATTTTTGATTTGTCACTGTGAATAAACGAATTTCTGTGAGGTAAATTTATATTTAGTCAGGAAGGAATAATTAAATGTAGACTATTTTGTGTTCTTAAATTTTGGCAGTATTGCATTTTTATAAAGCTCTATGCTATTAGGACTTTGGCAGTAAGGGATGATTATGTTTTGATCATTTTATCCTTATGTGTTCTAGGATACTTGATTACTATTAATATATCATTATAAGTTTAAAAAGAAGATCGAATAATGATACTTGTTACCAAAGTGGTTATTGTGATCCCACATTTTTATTGGCAACAGTAGAAAACTATATAAAACTTTTCTTCATATTGAGAATTGTTGATGCTTATGGTGCTTTAAAAATATAACCATACACTCAAATTTTGGGTTATTCTTGGGATGGTACCATCATCAACCATTTGCTTAAAACACGCACAAAAATTGATAGAAGGAAAGTAATAGCTGTCAGCACCCAGACACTTCAGCATAGTTTTTTTTTCCTAATGTGGCCTTGATTGATTATTTTAATGCCCAATCTTTTTGACGGCCTCCTACACTTTACAGATCAAAGACCTTTAAGAAGCTGCAAGTTCATGTTAATTTTTAATTGTTACAGCTCATCTGGTTTCTCTTTCTGCCAGTGTTTACACCACCATATAGGTCTTGTTCACATCAATGAAATATCCAGCTTCACTTAATATGTTAAATTAAAGGTGCAGTCAAGGATGTTAATCAGACTATCGGATGCATTTGTCTTATTTACTTAAAGTCTATGAGTTATGTTTATTTTAATCAGAATATCAGATGCATTTGGTATCTTTTGCTTATGAATGCATGTTCTTTGAAGCCTTCTATGTTCTCGATGCAGGAACATAGTTTAGGATAAAACTAACTCATAGACTATAAGCAAATACTCAAATTGAATCATAATACAGTCTATTAAATATTGAAAATTACAATAAGAGCACCCTCAGGTAACACCCTGAGGTTAAAAGAATTATCATAGTATATTAGGAGTATTTTTGTTAATACAGGGGGTGGATCTTAAATTACAAATCTTCCACTTTTATTTTATATTGTGAATTGTTTTAACTCTAGGAAAACTCCCTGAGGACACCTTCAGGCCCATTTTTCTCTGCAATAATTTATATAGAGGTGTTGTTATTTAATCCCTTATCGAGCATAATATATTGGTAAATTAGGTTCTTGATTCCTTGCTTGACGTGGCCTGTACACTTTAGTTGCTTTATCCTTTTAGTTTGACCACTATGATATATCAGTCGCATTTGCGCAGATGCATTCTTTGTCTTTCTTCGTGCTGGATGAGGCTGATCGGATGATTGAAAATGGCCACTTTCATGAGTTGCAGTCCATAATAGACATGTTGCCAGGGGTAATGGAATCTGCTGAAGGGCGCTCTTCTCATACACAAAGTTGTGTTACTGTGTCAAGCTTTCAAAGGAAAAAAAGGCAGACGCTTGTATTTTCTGCAACTATTGCCCTTTCTGCTGATTTCCGCAAGAAGCTAAAGCGTGGGTCAGTAAAATCAAAGCTCAACGATGATCTGAATTCAATAGAAAATTTGTCTCAACGAGCAGGAATGAGACCTACTGCTGCCATTTTTGATCTGACTAATGCCTCAATTATGGCGGGTAGACTCGAGGAGTCATTTATTGAGTACGGTCTTTTGCCTACTTCTGGTATCTTAGTGCCAACAATTATATTACTTCTTTGTAGGTCATTCAATATATATGCCTATTTTTGTCTTTCATTTTGTGATCAATACCTTTAATTGTTAGATTTTTTTGTGATAATACATTCACGTCATATTTTATGTTTATACATAGACCTTTAGATACTAGCCTTCCAAAACTGTTCGTAAAATAAATGAAATATCTAGTGATACCATTATTTTTCCAATTTGCTAAAATGTGTAGGGATTGAGTTGATTTTCCGTTCATCATTATTCCTCGTCATACTTTCATTGTGATACCATCCTTGAACCATAAAATTTGATTATCCTATTCTGGAATATATATACATGACTGCTTATTTGTGCCTTGGGATGACAGATATGGTAGTTGAGGAATGAGTTCAAATTCAAATCACAAATGACCTCAATGCCATTGATTCCCATAAACTATTAAAATGGAATAGTTCTGCTATGTTTTCTACATTTTGTTGTTGTTTAGGTTCTGTGTAATTATTTTTGAGCTTCCACCTACTTTTGAAGGTGAAAATATTTGATATATGTGAGTATTACATAGTTGAGGCAATATTAATATTTTCTTGCAGATGCCGTGAGGAAGATAAAGATGCCTATCTATATTACATTTTGGCTGTTCATGGACATGGACAAACAATTGTTTTCTGCACATCAATTTCAGCCCTACGTCATATTTCTTCCATACTGCTTATTCTTGGTGTCAATGTTTATACTCTTCATGGTGATATGCAGCAGCGAGCTCGTTTGAAGGTCTGTACTACTCTTTATGTTTCAATTTATTATCATGTATGCTGCACGGAGAATGTTTATATGGCGTCCTTTAGTTGTTATTTTTTAAGCCCTTTTGGATTCTAATGAAAGTTAAGGAAAAGGGAAAGTAAGGTTAATGATTAAGAAAGAGAAATGAAATGGAGGAAGCAATTTAGTATTCATCTGTGTGTTTTTATGTCAGGTGGGAAGTCATAGTTGCCTTTGTTTATAAAGTAAGATTTACTTATTCATAATGTATGAAATTATGTTATGGCCATAATCATGTCGAGTGACATTCATTGCCATATTATCTACTTGTCTTTTTTTTTTTTTTGCTGCAAAATAAAGCCTAATGTAATAAACTAAAGCTATGATCTTAATTGTATAGTTAGAACATATCATGTTACTTTTTTTTAAAAGAAATTAAATGTTCATCTGAGGAGGGTACACTATTGAAAGCATAGTATAATTCAATGATGCTAGCAGATAAAGTCTATATATATTGATTCCATATTAAATAATTGTACTATGAATATGCTAGAGTGAAGGGCATTATGCCTCCATTACACGTCAGTTGCAATTGTCCTCCAACAATACTGCATTTCCAGAACTACTACTTGAAATACTGCACTCCGCTACCACTTGAAATACTGCACATCATATTGCGTACATTCAGTGTCATATGAGCTATATGTTAAGCCCGCCAGAATGTGAAGTATACCCGATTTCTGCTTTTTGCTGTAAACATCTAATCCCAGGTATAATTAATTGTGTTCGGTCTTTATGCTACATCAATAAGGGTGTCTAGCAGCCTTTTTAGTGGTATGTGATTCCCTTCATGAGTGTTTAGGAAGCTAAATATGGAATTATATGCTTTGATAATCTGAAGCATGATCAGGACAGTTTCAGTGATACTAACTCTGTTCCAAAGTAAGATATCTGTAATAGTCTGCGAACTACAATAGATTAGTTGTAGTAATGGGATATGGTTGATTCTATAACATGGACTTTAATGTTCATGGTTGACGCGCATTTAGCTTTTGTGTTTTACACTTAAAAAAGTTTATAGCCTAAACTTATCAGGACATATAGATTTGGATTCTATCCTACAAACATATCAAGATAAAATATTTGATCGTCAGTATTAGCAAATTAAGTTCAAAACCAGAGTAGAGATCAAAGAAAGTGGTTGAAAAATAAGGGTGTTGAGACTAAAAAGTAATTAAGAGATGGAAAGTGTGGTAAGATGAATATATGAACTAGATCGTAACCAGATTTTTGAAGCGTGTAACATACACAGTTAATTGTTTGATTCCAATCACTGGCAAACTGCACAAGGATACTTCATCTAAGTGTGGGAAATTAGGACTCGTAGCAGCATAGGTGTTGATATATACACTTTAACTACCTACATGTACTTGACTTGATCTTGGTTTTGCCAGTTTTTGTGGTTCAGTTTGTCCTCATTTGTTGCTGCCTTTTCTTGTATTTCAGCATACTAAAGATAATGGTAATTTAAGTTCAATGTTAATATTGAGTGTTGGTCATAATAGGGTATGGTTTAGGACAAACGTGTTATTTGTATGGACATAAGCTCTTAGAAAAAATATAATTATGATAATAATAACAACAATAATAATAATAATAATAATTATTATTATTATATTATTATTATTATTATTATTACTCTTGTTGTTGTTTTGCTCTAAGACAAATTTTTTAGTGCAGGCTATAGACCGTTTTCGAGAAAATAAGGATGGTATACTTGTTGCTACTGATATCGCAGCAAGAGGCATTGATATACCTGGTGTCCGGACCGTGGTTCACTATCAACTTCCCCATTCAGCAGAAGTATGCTTGTATCTGTAATATCTAAATATTTATTGTAAAATCATTTCAGTTTTTGATTGTAGGAGGACTAACAATGTTTTTATCGGTAGGTCTATGTCCATAGAAGTGGAAGAACCGCCAGAGCCTCTGCAGATGGGTGCAGCATTGGGCTGATATCCCCAAATGATACTACAAAATTTGCTGCTATGTGCAAATCATTTTCAAAGGTATTGTTGATTAAATCAAGTTTCTGTCCTATCTCTTCACAAGTAAAACTTCTTTATGATATATATATGCATCTCATATTTTGTTAAACTCCAATGTCCGTACATTTGTCTGATGCACAAGTCAACTTATATAGTCATTTTTCCCTTTCTTGCTGTAAACTCATTTCATGAAGCCATAACATGCCAACATTTTTTTCCATATAAGCATCAATACCGGTAAGCAGATGAGTTTTTTTATTTAGTATGGCTTGTTTATGTGTTGCCAGCCAATGCCGCATAGTCTGCTTAAATTTTGGTGTTAGCAGTGACATGCTGCAAGTGTGGCACTGTAACCACCAGTGTTATGTTATGTGTTCCAGCCTTTAAAGTATGTCTTGTATGTTTAGTTGAGAGGAAAGAAGTTACAAGAAATCAAATGCTGTAATTGTTTTTAAATATTGAAGTATCAGTTAATTGATGTATATGGTCTCATAACTTGGATTAGAGTTTGTTCACTGTAACCACTAACCACCAGTGTTATGTTATGTGTGCCTTTAAAGTATGTCTTGTATGTTTAGTTGAGAGGAAAAGGAGTTGCAAGAAATCAAATACTGTAATTTTTTTTTGGTTACCGAAATATCAGTTTAATTGACATATTTTGTCTCATAACTTGGATTAGATTTTGTTCGATTATGGCACTCAAATCTCTGTCCATGCTTAAGAATTCAATTTGATAACACAGTTCCTGTCATTTGAAACCCATTACTTGAAATGAATCGTATCTCCTAACACAACATATCTTTATTGCCTTTATAAAAAATTTAATAAAATAGAATTGAAAGTAAGAAGCATGATCTGTATATGTAGGCATAAATAATGTTTGTTATGGCTAATTTTAGCCTTTAGTGTGCCTTACATAAAATTGCTTATTTTCAGGAAAGCTTCAAGCGATTTCCTGTAGAACTCTCATACATGCCAGAGGTTCTAAAGCGCATGTCCATTGCACGTCAAATTGACAAGGTTATGCGAAAGGAATCCCAGGTATTTGTAGCTTCATCAACTTATTTAGAAACACAGAGTTCACTAGAATAAGGAGAATAGTTTCTTGGCACTTAACATATACAACTACCAGCTAGCAAATAATTAAATATAATTTAATCGTCCATGCTTGTTTTGTTCTAATATTATAAGAATAAAAATCCACAATATGGGATGTTAAGCTAAGTTATGACTTTCTGCTTTCCCTAGTTCCAAGCTTTGATGTCAATCTGTTGCATTATTTGTTTTCTTGTACCTGTAATTTTTTTCCCCTGCACTTACTTGTTGCTGCTTTTAAACAATTAATTCTACATCTCAGGAAAAGGCGAGCAAAGGCTGGTTGCAACGGAATGCTGAATCAGTTGAAATGGTTGTGGAAGAGGATGACAGCGAGGAAGAAAGAGTGAATATTTGCAGGCAAAAGAAAGCAACTTCAGTGCATCTAAAGAAACTTCAACAGGTATGTTTAAATGTGGGATATTTGTAAATTATCTTAAAACTGAAACTGCATGTCTCCTAAGTTTAACAAACTTGTTGTATGTCTAAACTATAGGAGCTCAAAGTGCTACTTTCGCGGCCGCTGCAACCCAAAACATTCTCACATCGCTATTTAGCTGGGGTAATCATATGCACTCGACCTCTTTTATTGTAAATTACTAGCTTTCAGGTGTTGATGGATCTGCATGCATATGCTGCATATTTAATTTCAGCACATTTATTTTACACATAGATATCAGGTTCGGCGATGATTAATTTGCTCCATACTGCATTATATCACAATCATAACACCTCTCCCTGTTATTTTAGTTAAAACGTTATAACTTATGGCAGAAAATGCATTTTCCAATCGAATTTTTGTAAGCATACTGTTGCATAGCATAATTACACTTTTGAAGTGCGATTCACTAGTACCAAATTTTTATATGGAGAGAAGTCTCCCTATAGGAATCTTCTTCTTAAATACAAGCGGCAAATAGATTGTTACAGATGTAAGGACTTCTTGAAATTTTGTAACATTGATTATGACTGTAAATAACTGAATTTGGTCATGCCAGGAAGTGGCAGATGTAGGTTGGACTGCAATCTTGGAAAGATTTGGTAGAGATTAGATCACTAGGCCTCCAGATTTCGTAGTTCACAAAAGTTTAAAGAATGACAGTAAATAGTAATGATTTTACCAAGCAATCTATTTTCATTATGTGCTAAGGGTCTCTGCTCTTAGTCATTGTTGGCTACTGCGTAACTCTGTTATACCTACAAGTGTGTGGCTAGCCATTATGTATTTACAGCAAATTCTTCATGGTCAAATAAAGATCGTTCTGAATTACCAATACTTTATGTAACTGCTGCTTGTCAATGGATATCTGAATTACGTATAACTATCAGGAAAACATTTTCTTAAGGTCTTGTTAAAAATCTGTTTCCCACATTATCTGAACAGGCTGGTATATCCTCCCTTCTTCAAGATCAATTTGAGGAATTAGCTAGACACAAACAGGATGACACCAAGAACTCTGGACATGGCAACTCCAAGATGGTTGTCATAGGTCAGAGTTGCGTGGAACCGCTTGAAGCACTTAGAAGTTCGGGTCATGAGGTAATAGAAGGCGTTGCTATCTTAATGCTTTGTTATCTATTGTGGTACTTCCCAATATTGCTCTGTTTCTACTTCTAATCTTCTTTCTTTTTGTTGGTACACATCAGCCACTTTTTGTGATATGCTCTATTGCTTCATTTTTATTATTGTCATTACTTATTTAAAAACCTACAGTTGGAATTTCCAATCCAAACATAAGAAACAGTACAATATAGGGAATGTATATCTATACTATACTGTTAAAACCGAAGCATAGATTTTTTTCAGCTGTTGGCCATGGTTGGTTTTTGGTCAGTTGAGCCAGATATAAAAACGAACATTCTAGACATTATGTATTTTACATCCTAATTTATGTTAGATCGAACTTGCCCAGTTGAAGTAATTGGATTAAAATAGGTAACAGGATTAAGAAAATAATTCCAAATATGATCCTACCTATAATATAAAAACCGCATCTGGGTTAAAATGTTTATATTGTTCTCAAAACTAAGCAGCGCAGGTTAATGTACCTTATTTAACATATATATAGGTGGGTTGAAAAAGGAAGTGTTTTTTTCTATAAGAAATCCTAGATAGCAAATAAATACAAGTGGTTAAAATATATCACTGGATTAAAATAAGTGGGTATATAGTATGAAAAATATGTATAATATTTACTTCAGTTAAAAGTAAAAAACGATGGACTGTAAGAATATAAACTTGTACTTAAACCTACTCCAGAATATGTAGAAATATGGAATGTATTATTGCATGATTTATTTCCTAAATACATTAACCACATTAATAGTTTAATACCAAGCTTGCTAGTATGACTTGATATTGTTATTTGAGCCCTGTTTTCAATTTCCACTATTGGTCTTGCAAATTTTATAGTACATTGAAATGGCTCCATAACCTAAATATTTTGTATAATCTGTACTATATTATTAAAGCAGAAAGTAAATAAGGTCAATTGAAAACTATAGGCCTTATAATATAAAAAAAATATAACAATACAAGTAAATATGAATAAAAAATAAAATATTAATAAATTAATAATAATATAACAAATATTAAAAGTAACATGTGTTGGAAGGAAGACTCAAAATATCTCAAAATGTCTCAAAATATCTGCGTGTTACAAAATAGTAAATAGTGGTAGAGAAGGTAGATCGGTGCCTCAAACCATAAATGCCCCAGTGTCCTAGTTCAAGCCCTAAATATTATATAAAAAATTATGTCCTAGTAACTTGGGACATGTTTCACTAACTTCAACTTAATAGTGTGACTTATCCTCACTATATGTTTAATATTTTAATATTAAAGATTCTCTTTCATCATTTTCTTTTGCCAATATAAATTTGAAAAAGAAAGAGAGTATATATAAGAATTTATTATAAAATAGGGGAGAGGTGCCCAAAAATAAGGCTCGAAAAGGTTGTCCTAGTGATATAAGGCATCACTAGGACATTGTTGGATCAACTTTTTACATCAAATGCCCTAAATTATAACTTAAGGCATGATATAAGGCATATCTTGGACTTGCTCTAATTCCCAAATGTCTTAACATATCTGCATGTTACAAAATAGTAGTAGAGAAGGTAGATCGGTGCCTTAAACCATAAATGCCCCAGTTATATCACCATACAAGAGGAAACTAATAAATGCAAAGATATCTGTTAATACATAGATAGAAAGTACCATATATGGGATCAACTTGTATTATTGCTGTAGTGAACTTCTGTCAGTCAGTACATGGAGGCTTAAATGCCTGTGAAGATCATTTTGGACGAGTCTTACTTGAGCAGAGCTGTAGAGAATGAATTGAAACACAAAGATAAAATGAGCAATGCTAAGAAAACCAAGCTTTATAACAAATTAATGCAGGCAAAACAAATCTGTTATCAGAAATTCGAAAAACATGTAATGCCATAATCGAGAGAATGATGCTATGGATAAATTAATGTTTGTACTTCACTTTTTTAAATATGTTCTCAGGTGCACATGGATTTCAAAGGGGGCGCAGAAAGACGGAAAAGATTAGAAAACCTAAGAAAGAAGAGAAAAGATGAGAAAAGACGTAACATTTCTTTTTCATTTTTCTCTATAATGCACTTACTTTTTAATGCTCGTTTTTAGATCCTTGACTTTTGGGGTTTTCACTTGTTCAGGTAAACATGATCAGAAGAGAAAAGAGAAGAAAAGGCTAAAAGGGTTGGAGTAAAATATAGCAACTTAGAAGCTTACCGGCTGAAATTTTGTTAATGCACAGCTCTTAGTTTTGAATTTTTGTTAATGCACAACTCTTAATTTATGTGTGTAATGTCAAAGCATATTCTTGGCATCAGATTATTATTAAACAAGGTTATTTATCAAGTGAAAGTGCATGTTTCTGATAACATGGCCTCCTTTTGATGATGTTCTATCCAGAACAATTGTGTGCTTTGCATTATAATAGTTGGAAGTTTTGGCTACCACCTTTTAAGGGGACATTGATATATTCCTTGTTTTTACAGTGCTTTAGACTGTACTGTGTACAGTAATATCGCAATATGCATCCCTCTGATGTAGCATCAATGACATTTAAGCATGCATCTTTTCCAAATTGGCAAATTGCCACCTGGAAGCTGTCTGTTTGTAGTTTGAAAAACAAATTGGCAGTTTTGTTCCATAAGTTTCAAACTACAAACAGACAGCTTCCAGGTGGCAATTTGCCAATTTTACCAATGCAATTAAGATGGGTGGAGTGAACGGAGAACAATACTGGGGAGTATTAATGATTTTAGGTGACAGTTGGTTCGAGGAGTGGTATGAGATTAGATAATACTTGTTGTTTGAATAATGAAAATAGATGGTTAGTGCCCAATTCGAATTGATCGATCACGAGGAACAAGATTCAAGTATGTTTGATATGGATTGATCGGGTCATGGAGGAAAAAGGCCCAAGTTTGCTGGTCTGCTTTGATATGTCCTATATTCGTCATTTCATTTTCTATTTTAGTTAGAGATTAAGGTATAAATTCTGATATTTTATATTGTTCCTATCAAATATCACGTAGGTTTGAAATGAAAAATATTTCACGAACCTAACAAACTGGAAATTTACTCGAAAACATAATAAAAATTCATTAATCATCATCATTTATTAAAGTTTAAACTAAACACACCCAGGTAGAAGTGCAATTTGTCAATTTGGAAACTCCAATTTCTGCAATCTTGTACAGTAACATATACGATGTCAAATTCAGTGAATTATGTAGAGACTATACATAAGTGAAAACGCGCATCTTATAATTATGACGTAAATTTCTTGCTGAGAGAGAGAGAGAGAGCATGTAGCGGACTAGTACGCTCAAAACACAGCGCACATGTACTAGCAAGTTGGAGTCGCAAGTATTCAATTTTGCAACCCAGTGGACGTTTTTGGCCTCCTAGATTTCTATCAGCAGAAAAGCGTATTGTGAGTCAATTTTTTGTTTGAAATACTTTCACATTTTGTATGCGTGCTTAGACTGGGACTGCTCAAAATAAGTCTCATGAAAATCTTATATTCTTCAACAAGGTTCTATCTGTTGGAGGCGCTCTTTAATAAAACTTTAACTTTATCATTCGTGATAAAGAAATCACCGCTTTCACCTGATGGCCCGGAAATGTCTGGCTTATCAATTTATCCGACAAGATTATAAAAAAAACGGAAAACTAAACTATTTTTTCCGGAACAAGTCGGCCTTGAGAAACTTGGGTCGTATTAGATGGAAACCAAACTTCCAGTGTGACTCAAAATTTGTGCATCACCCTTGCCCAAACCAGAAATTCTTTTAAATCTCAAGCCACCTGTGTGAGTACTAAATATCCAGTATCCTTTATAAGATTTCACAAATATTTCTCCCTCCTTCCATACGCCTATATCATTATCATTATAAACACAAGCAATTGCATAAACGCAAATTTCATTGTAAGCACTCGCAAGCGTCTCAGCCAGTCTGATATTATACACTCTGCTCCATTCCTTTTTCGCATAATCCATCACCCAAATATCGATATCTTTATCCCTCATTGAGATATCCGCTACGGCCAAGTCGTTACTCATATCAAATAATTTAAAATGACCGTAGCAATCGATTAGTTCAAATTCCTCGATGTTCTCTGACAGAATCCCAGGATGCGGAATCACCTGGAATTCCTCTGTACAGACATCGAACGAGATTATGTTTTGGTCCACAGGCAAGTCCCCGTAGAATTGTCGGAGAGGGCTTAACATCCAATGCAAGAAGCCGTGAACAAATACAGGCTTTCCGTGGATAGGATATCGAGGAACACTTGAAATTTTTCTCCACGAGTTTGAGCCCAGATTGTGCACTACAGTGCCCATGCATTCCCCTGTATTCTGCAGAATACAGACCATTTTGAAGTTATTAGTTGAACTATCAAAGCCTAATCCATAGGCATTTACTGGGGATTCCTCTGGATCTCCGTAGTGTTTCATAAGAGCAAGAAAATCATCATTTGGCGGGAAGGAGATGGGTGGCAGAAGCCTCAGCTGATTTCTAAGAGGATTTAGCACTAGGATTTTTTCGTCGTAGCAGTATTCTGCAAAGTAAAGCAATCCATTGCAAGAACCGAAGGAACAACAACCATTTACATTTATCTCCGCCATAGGAATTTTTCCTGCATGGATCATCCTATCATCGGCTTCATTGTCATATGCTGCACATATTCTTACGTTATTTATGAATTTGGTGAATTTTGGGAGAATCAAAGGTGTTTGTGGGTCAGCACTTGCAGAATGAATATTGAGATGGCAAAGAAAAGGATCATCTATGATTTTTAGCCATGATTTGGAAACACATCTCAGTTTCAAGAGAGATTTAGTAGGAATTTTAGATAAGATATTGAACATTATGCACACAGGAATTTCATCCATAGCTGATTCATATGAAGAAACAGTGTTCCAAATTGCCAAATTCATAAAAGAAATTATTCACACAGGTAATGCAACATCAATAAATGAAAGAGCTTCAAGAATAATCATGTACCTTTAATTATTTATGGATTTGTTGCCAGGTCCTCCTTGGTTCAGATATGTCCGTAGAATGCAATTAATCTATTTTTAGGTTTGATGTTCACTTGAACTTAGCTAGGCCAGCCATACTATAGTTCTTATTCCAGACTTCTAAATAGCAATTCTAATTTCTTTTGGCTAGTTAACATGATCACAGTATCAAGCTTAAGCATGGAGTTATCATTCTTGAGGCTATTAATTCATTTTCTCCATTTCTACTTTGATTCATTACCATATGTATTTCGTCATTTATATTTCTTTTATTATCTGCAGGAAACAGTGAATCACACAACTAATTTGCAAGAAACCTATTTATTCTTTAATTTTGTCGGGGGTACTCCTCTGCACTAAATTAGCATAACCTGGATTAGTAGGACTTAATCGTACCTTGTAATATATGTTTTACCTATTAATTAATTTCTTCCAGGTAGCAGAAATTATGCCAGAAACCATTTTAAGAGCATCTCCAACCATCTAAAACCCTTGGCTAAAAAATGAGTTGGCATACTTAAAATAAAAAAATTTAGCCAACAGCTCCAAAAACTCAACTCCAACCATGCTCACCTGTTGTCTATAAATTTAGCCAACCTCCTATGGATGGCTAAATTTGTCGAACCTCTACAGGTCTGTAAGAAAATCTGTAAGAAGATTATACATCATTTATTACCATATTGAACTGATATATTATATTTTAACAATTTAAAATATTAATAACATACTATTTTTAAATTATAGCCAATCAATATAGCCATTACCATTGAAGCAAAATGTCTTACAGGTTCAGCAAATTTTACATAATGTCTTATTGGTCCAATTTAGCCAACCATTATAGCCAACGCCGTTGGAGATGCTCTAACAAGGGATAACCTCAATTCAGGGGCTTCACAGCCTGAAACATATAGTATCAGAAACTTGTAAAATACCCAACCAAAAATGTAGCAGTAGTTACGTATATCAGGATCATGACCATATAAGAAGGAGAAAAAAAATCGGAAATACGAATGATAAATGAGTTACCATAGACATCAGAGATTAGAAGAAGCACAGAACTAGAACAAGATGATCCAGACACACTTTATTTTGCCAGAGAGTTGTACAACAGAGCCTTCACCACAATCATTGAGCTCAGAGATTAGGGGGTTCATACCTACACTCGGCTGTACTCCCAATACCATCCCCGTCGTCAACAACTTACGGCGACTCTCCGCCACCACCAATCCCATAGCTATCACTGCCACTGTTTTCTCCAGCCAAACCCAACACATATATGTACTTATACACACACTCAAGCATACACAAACACTGGTGTTGCCCTCATTAACACAACTCCAGGAATTAATACCCAGAATATCACGATCCCGGAAAATGGCCCCCAATATCATTTATTCATGCTGGATTTTCGATTAATTACTAATCAAATCGCTACATCAGGTAAAACGCTATTGGTGGGGGTTAACAGAACAAAACTTCATATAACGTTTACGCTACTAAAAACACCAGATTATCCGGCGTTAATAACTGGTATATGGGGACAGGGGCGGATCTAGAGACGGAATTTAGGGGGGGCACCAAGCAAATTTTCGAAAAACACCTACTCCCTCTGTCCCTCTCATTTGTTTACCCTTACCATTTTGGGATGTCCCTCTCATTTCTTTACATTACCATAAATAGTAAGTTTTTCTCATCATTACACCCACTATCTTCCCCACTATCTCATATTTAACAATAAAAACTACTATTACACCCACTACTTTTCTCCACTATCTCAAATCTATTATTAAATATTGATAGGTCCCACCACTTTACTCACTTTTCATCTAACTTTATTCATTTTTCATAAATTGTCTTGGTCTCCGTGTCCCCCTCAATTGTAAACAATTGAGGGGGACGGAGGGAGTATATATTTTCAAATTTTGGGGGGGCACTTATGTATTTTTGTAAAATTTAGAATGGTGAAAAATGTAAAAAAAAAAATTTAGGGGGGGCACGTGTCCCCCGTGCCTCTTACTAGATCCGCCCCTGTCTGGGGAGCCGCTTACTACACAGTGCATATACATACAAAATTGAAAGTGTAGTGCAATTAACAAAAGTATATATACAAAAGTGATTTAGACCCCAGATATAGGATGCGACTGCAAATTAATCATTTCACGTTAGACCTCGATAAATTAATAAAATCATCCGGCCTCTATATTATTAATAAAGGTTTAACAGTACATAAGAGAAAGAAAAAGGTAGGGGATGATAATGATGATCAATTGATGTCATGATCATCAAAATCATCGTCGAAGGAGTTGTAGAAGTCGGTGTCGCGGACCCGGCGGTGGTCGGAGATTGCCCCATCGGCGAACATGTCATCATCGTCCAATTCCATGGGCATGCGGCCCCTTCGTGAACCCCAAGCTCCCCACCCACCAACGCGCTCACGCTCTGCCTGATGCGCTTGCTGCTCCTCCTCCTCTAAATCAAACTCATCCACTGCTATCGCCTTCTTCATTCTTTCACGCTCTTAAAACCCTAGCTTCGATGTATATAACCTTCGCAGGGTTCTCCGCTTTTGCTGATGGCCTTTTATTAACCCTTTATACTGTAGTCCATATATATTGTACACTAGTCACAATATATACAAATTGAATAATCCGCAATATATACAAATTGATTCATGATCCAATTGATTAATCGATTATATATGAAAATATCTTCTTTACTATTTCTTTTATTTTCAAAATTAGTTATTACAACTTTTATATATATATATATATATATATATATATATTTAATAATAGTTCTATTATTTAAAATATTAGAAGATGTATATGAACTTATACGCTATTCGCATCTTTAAAAAGAACATGAGTTTCTTCTGAAAAAATGGATTAAAATATAGGGATCTTTTTAAAAATACCCATCTGTAAAATTATTTTTTTAAAAATACTACCATCTTTTTCATTGTTTTTAAAAATACCTTTTCATAAAATTTTTTTTTCAAAAATACGATTTGCAACTTTTGCAACCTCATTTGCAACCTTGGGCGGCGCAGCCGTAAAAGTTGCAAATGAGGTTGCAAAAGTTGCAAATGAGGTTGCAAAAGTTGCAAATGAAGTTGCAAAAGTTGCAAATAAAAATGGAAAGTTGCAACTGTTGCAACTGCAATTGCAACTAGTTCAACTGAAAACTGTAAGTTGCAAAAGTTGCAAATGAGGTTACAAAAGTTGCAAATGAGGTTGCAAATGAAGTTGCAACTGCAGTTGCAACTTTTGCAACTGCAGTTGCAACTTCATTTGCAACCTCAGTTGCAACTAAATGCAACTGAAAACTATATATAGTTGTAAATGAGGTTGCAAAAGTTGCAAATGAGGTTGCAACTGCAGTTGCAACTTTTGCAACCTCAGTTGCAACTAAATGCAATTGAAAACTGTAAGTAACAACAGATGTATGGTGTGCCTCTGGCGGGGCCATTAGATTACAATAGAATCAACTGAATGCAACCATATGCAACTGAATACAACCATATGCAACCATATATGCAATTACAAATCCTGATTTCAAGTTCCAGTTTTCAAATGCCATTTTCCACCTCATTTTCGGAATCGATATGGAAAATGGCATTTGAAAACTGGAACTTGAAATCAGGATGCAACACGGCTGGCGCCGCCTGTAGTTGCAAATGAGGTTGCAAAAGTTGCAAACAGTATTTTTGAATTTTTTTTTTTTATGAAAAGGTATTTTTAAAAATAATTCTGGAAGGTAGTATTTTTGAAAACAATAAAAGAAAAGGTAGGTAGTTTTGTAGATTTCCCTAAAATATATGAAACATAATTATAAATTTTATAACTCAAATAATATTATCCAGAAAAACTATGATAAAAGTACTAATAAAAAGTTCACGACCTTAAACATTCTGCTCATCAAAGATTTGGTTGACTTAAAAATTGTCACACTACTAGGAGTGTCATATTAAATTTGGGAAGCGATGAAGAACTCATAACACCATTATCTATTATATATATAATAGAAGAACCTTGAGTAATTTAATTCAGAATGACAATTCTACCCTTCGCTCATTATACAATACTTATACATATAAAGGTTATTACTGACTTTTAATATCAACGTATTTATTAGACATTAATGTCTAATCATTAATATAACTTAATGACTTTATAATTAAAACTTCAATACATATATGTATATTATATTTATACTTATGATTTAATAATAAATAAATAAATATCCAATATTGAAAAAAGTGGGAATCAGAAAATCGGCGATTAATCAGAATGATTTAATATTATATATGTAAAAATAATATATATAATCTTTTTAAAATTTTAAATTTTCCCACCAATTTTGTAAATTTTAATATTCTGCCTACTTTTCGACCCATTAATCCAATTTTCGACCAATTAGCCATCAATTTAACTGAATTTTGCCAAATTCTGTCATATATCGAATACAACAATGATGCGTAATTTAATTTGAAGAGGCTAATCTACCCTTACTCACTATCAGTATATACTAACCTATTTATTAGACATTAATATCTATTCATTAATATACATTAATTATTTTATAATTAAAACTCCAATACATATATGTATGATATTTGTAATTATGATTTAATAAATATCCAGTATTATAAAAATTTTATAATTAAAACTCCAATACATATATGTATCATATTTGTAATTATGATTTAATAAATATCCAGTATTATAAAAAGCGGGAATCAAAAAATCGGTGATTAATCGAAATGATTAACATGATCATTATTTGGAATTAATTTAATATTATATATACATATATATTTATATATTATATGATCATTTTTAAAATTTTAATTTTCCCCCACAAATTATATAAATTTTGATATTCTACCTGATTTTCGACTGATTAATCCAGTTTTGGCCAATTAATCATCGATTTAACCGAATTTTACCAAATCAGAATAAAATGCGTTTCATTATCGATTAATCGGACGATTTTTAGAATATTTAATTATTATAAAATATATATAATTTTCTGCCTAATTTTCGACCCATTAATCCAATTTTCGACCAATCAGTCATCAATTTAACTGAATTTTGCCAAATTCTATTATATATTGAATACAACAATGATGCGTAATTTAATTTGAAGAGGCTAATCTACCCTTACTCACTATCAGTATATACTAACCTATTTATTAGACATTAATATCTATTCATTAATATACATTAGTTATTTTATAATTAAAACTCCAATACATATATGTATGATATTTGTAATTATGATTTAATAAATATTCAGTATTATAAAAATTTTATAATTAAAACTCCAATACATATATGTATCATATTTGTAATTATGATTTAATAAATATCCAGTATTATAAAAAGCGGGAATCAAAAAATCGGTGATTAATCGAAATGATTAACATGATCATTATTTGGAATTAATTTAATATTATATATATATATATATATATATATTTATATATTATATGATCATTTTTAAAATTTTAATTTTTCCCCACAAATTATATAAATTTTGATATTCTACCTGATTTTCGACTGATTAATCCAGTTTTGGCCAATTAATCAATGATTTAACCGAATTTTACCAAATCAGAATAAAATGCGTTTGATTATCGATTAATCGGACGATTTTTAGAATATTTAATTATTATAAAATATATATAATTATATGATAAAGACTTTGATTCGATAAGAATCTCGTTTTTTATATTAAATTTTCAATAATTTTAGATGAGTGGTAATTTAATTATATAATAAAATTTCAAATAGTTTATATTTTTTGTATTTATATTTAATAAATATCATTATAGTGAGGATATGTGAACATATGGACATCAATATAATATGACTTTAATATAAAAAATATAAAATTATAATTTAAAAAAGATGAGTAAAAAGATATAACAAATATTTAAAAAATAATTTAAAGCAACTCGTACTTTGCACGGGTTAAGAAGCTAGTTGTTTATAAAATGCTAAAGTCATTCCTGCCACACTATTTTACCACGAGTGTCAATGTGTCATATTAAATTCTGTAAAAAATGAATAACTCATGCCACCTTTATTGTTATAGAATGCTAGTAACTTATTGCAAGTCATTCTTTATATACTCCTTTCATTTGCTAAGCCAGACGCCTACCAAAACTTCAATATCTATTCACTGTTTACATTACAGGATTCACTGCTTCGTTTAGTAGAAATAACTAAAAGGAAAATGCTTGGTGCACATAATTGTGTACAAAAATAATGATATGTGGTGGATTTTAATTGGATGCCCCCTTGCATTTACACCAACTACCCCAATTAAAACCCACCACATCACTTGCCACATCATTATGTACAAATTTTCTATACACAATTATGTGCACCTGGCACTACTCTAACTAAAAACTTATACATATTTATATTCACCCTTATACCAGCACCTTCTATCAAGCCATCTACTTTCGATCTACGATCTATTCCAATCTTCACCGTCATCATCATATTCAACCACCATCAATTTTTAGCATAAAACTACTACTCCCTCCGTCCCACCAGGATGTTTACGTTCACTGTTTGAACGCATTTTGAGGCTCTTATAAAGTATAGTTCAAAAATAATTTTTTTAATTTTTCTTTTTTTGAATAAAAGTTTAAACGTCAAACTTTTTTTCAGGATTTTTTTAAAAAATAAATATATAATGTAAGTATACTTTATCGGAGCCTTAAAATGCGTGTCAAAAAGTAACGTAAAGAACCTGGTGGGACGGAGGGAGTAACTAAATCGTCGTGGGAAAATGACTAATAACCGGATGCTCGATACAAGAAGATAAAAGATTAGAAAGCAGTTGTGAGATCTGGATTGAAACTTAAAACTGAAAGAAATAAAGATAAATATTGCAGAGAGATGATGATGACATAACATACATGTGTTTATGAATATGCAGCGAACGGGGATGATAATTAGTGGGTGTAAAAGTTAAGTAGTGGATAAGAAACACGTGCCAGATATTTGGTTTGTAGTTTGGCGCTTCTTTCTTTTTTTATAAGATTTTAACGTCAGTGAATTGTACCCAAAATACAATATCGAAAAGATCGGAGAGCTTCTTTCATAGATGAAAAACTTTCATCTAATTATCAAAGGACATGTTGAAAAGCCCCACAAAAATTTGATAAAAATTTTGATGTTTGAAAAAAAACACCTGAAAGAAAAGCAAAATCCACGGAACTAAGAGGAAAGGAAAACTTTAATTCAAAAAATCTACCGACTAAGCAAAGATCATGCCGAGATGGCCCCGGAAATTTAGCCAATAAAACTTCAATGATTGAATAGAAAACCCCGATGAAAAACAAAATTCCGCGGAAAGGAAAAAAGTAAAGAGGGAGAAAAAAAGGAGGAAATAAAAGAATAATCAAGCATGAAAGATTATGCCAGGCACCGAAACAAAGTCATCTAAAATGACACAATAGTTCATAAACGACAAACATAATTGCAATATACGATCAAAAAGCCATCAATTGTGGCACTCCCTCGATAGGGGCACAATAATTAAAACTAAATATGCAACAAGCCTTATAAATCTAGTTATAAACGAATCATATACAAGACAAATATATTAAAAATCACTAAAACAAAAGATTTTGAACTCATACAATTATCGTGGGGTCAATCCACACGAACCTTACTTTATCGAATATAAATATATGTAATCATCGGCTGTATATGATTCACTTAACTCATCATTCACTCATCCCAATTGAATCAAAGTCACTTAACTCGCCATTGACTCATCCCAATTGATTTATCACCAAATCAAAATCTTGAAAAGCGAGTAGATCTAAAATCTTGGAACGGATTCGGTGGGAAGTATTATTGAGAAAACGAAAACAAATCAAGAGAAATACAATGATTCGGAGCTTTTCATCGGTGAAAATCGATGAAATCTCCAACGACAGTTTGAAAAAAGAAGAGAGAGAGGAGGCTAGGGTTTGTAGTTTGGCTCTAGTTTAATTTGTATTTGAGTAGTTGGTCCCCGTATATGTGTAAATTACTATTTTAGTACAACCAAATTAAAATACAAACAATAAACCCTACTCACACACTCATATACACTTAAATATATTTACGCACATATACAAGTACTATTATCCACTACATCATCACCTTCAGTTCGACTAACACTACAACCAAATCATCAACATTAAAAGCTATCTCCAATCATCAACAATACTGCATACAAATCACCACCTTTTAAACATAAATTCTTGTAATACAAATCACTATTTTCTAAAGCAAATATCACTAAATTATACAACAGGAATCATCGATTTTTGTAAATATGAAAGTTCAAACAATATTACAACCCATGACAGAGCTCTAGTCATCGAAGCGATTGGAAAAAAGTCGGGAGAAAGATGGTGATGACGGGTGGAGGGGACAAGGATCATGACGATGATGGTAAAATCAAGGGGAGTGGGATGAGTCAACAGGGGGAGTGGGATGAGTCGATAGTTATGAAGGGGGTGGTAGAAGACTAGAAGTGGTCAGCTTGAGAAAGGGAGATATAAAAGTTGAATTGGCAAATGGCAAGAGAGATGAAGGTGGAGCAGGCATAGTGACTTTGCGGGATGGTGGGTGTGATATGGCAGTGGTCAGTTTGGAGGAAGACTGGAATGGTGTGACAGCAGTGGTCAATTTGGAGGAGGGAGAGACAAAAGTGAGATTGACAAGAAAAATGAAGATAGAGCTCATAGGAGAGGGGATAAATAAAAGTGGGGTTGACAAGGAAAAAAGAAGGATGAATTTGTGGATAGTGTAAAACAAGATATTTTTAGTTTGTGCTCAGATCTGTTTTGTATTTGATCACCACCTTATATGCATGTGTGTATCTGAACAATTTTTATTTATTTTGTAATTTTATTAGTAACATTGCAGTTACTTATATTATATAATAAATTATATATTAATAACTAATATGCATGTTTGTACGGTGTCCTATGTCTGTGAACTGTTGACACTCCATATAACAGGTTTCAAGCAAAATCTATATCAAGCTAACTGACCAAAACCCAACAACTTTCTCCATATAACCAGCCAAAGGCGTGCCAAAATAGCACATTTCTAAATTACAACAACATTCTATTCCTTTTTTTTTTTTTCTTGTTAAAAAGACAAATCAAATATTTGAATCTAACATCTAATGTACAGAAACACAAATGTCATACAATGAACCCTACTCAGCTTCCAGAAATATGTCTGCATATCTGAAGCTAAGGTATACTGAGTACAAGTATTTCTCTCATGAACTCGACAATTTGCTTTGGCAGTGAGGGGGATCACTTATTAAGCTTGAACTGTTGTAGTTCATTGAACAAGAGAGAGAGACCAGACAACCAACTTCTCTGCATCACATGCACTCATCTTCTGTGCAGGTAGTTTCCATTTGTTTGCCATATATCTAAATGTCTATACCAGAAACTAAACAGTCATAGCTCCGAAATTACAAATTTGTATCTTACCCACTGAAGGAGCGTGCATACAGGTACTAGGCAAGAGCACTGTATGCATGGGTTCACTATTTGTATGGACAACTTATCAAGTAATAAAGTAGTTAGCCAAGATACATCCACTCCTTAATGATCTGCAATCAAACCCTAGAACAAAAAACAAATGATTAACAAGACTTAATTGATGTGATAATGTTTCAGCTAGATCAACGTAACTACAGAAAATCATACATCCTCTAGGACATGTAATACATACAAATAGTAAGTGTTTATCAAGAGCTGCTTTCCAATGACTGGGATAAATTTTTTCAAGGACAATTAATCTGTATTACTTGGTTGATTTCCAAGTAATCCTATAATGGTGCTACAGAAGAAAATTCTAGTGTACAGAGTACAGACAAGTCCACACTCCTAGTCTCGCCACTGGTAGCAGGTTCCAATATTAATGTAGAATGTAGATTAAATCCATAACTGGAGATGTTTTTACTTGTATTATTTATTCAAAATTCAGTTAGAAATGTACAAAAGTTTTAGAATTTTGATCACCATCAAAGGAGAACTTAAGTTTTACCAACTACAAACCACAGACAGCATCACAGCAGGGAGAAGGGACGTTTGTTGTGTTCCATAATACATGCAAAGCAAATTCTACTGTTACTCTTTGTTGGCATTTTAGTAAGATTTAAAAGAAGTGTAATCCTTGGTTAATACTAGTCTAGCGATGTGTGGAATTTACAATTATGAATGATCTCTGTCGTATTACCTCAATCATGTCTTCATCTGAAGAACAGATTCCTGAATAGTTCAAGCCACTAGAAACATTATACTGAAAAATCCTTAGCTTTCCTTCCTGCAATTTAGAGAAATACAACATGAATCCCTTACAAAAATATAATAAATTTTAAACAGCAACAGGTCCCGCGATTAGTTGTGAATATATACGAGTTTATCACCTTTGTTCCATAGACAAGACCGCCACCGACCGATGGATGGAAGCAGGCTACATTGACTTCATCCTCTGCACTAGGAAGCACTCTCACAAGTTCCATATCAGAAACTCTATAAACCTGATTAAGAAAAGCCAAATTTTAAATGGTTCATTAGTACGGTTTCAACTAGACTCATATATATTATACCATCACTATAGTTCTTCAGATGACCTACATTTAAATCGATAAAAGATTCATGTTTTCTATATTGCTTGTTAGCTGTGAAATCTGTCTTGTAGTAGTCGCTGATTATTGATTACCACAATCCAACCAATGACTATAACTAAGGCAGAGCTTATTAATGCCAAACGAAACACGTCATTCAAGAAATTTTATGAATACAAAAAAGTAAAAAAAAAAAAAAAAAAAAAAGTTTTCAACAACCAGCAGGTCAAAAGCATTATACATATGTCTGTAATATGGTAATCGAAAAAAATTAAGCGGTACCTCCAGAATGGTGTAAACAGGTACAGTTGTCTCTCCATCAATGACAACACTCTTTAGCAGTGAACTATGGCGACGGCCATAGGCAAGTAATAAGTGCTCAGAGGTAGGTGAGAACTGCATGCATAGACAGCATAAAACCGAAATTATTTTTCTGAAATCCTATGTGCTTTCTTCCTTGGTAATAAGTAGATAGTAATCCATAGTAATTAATCACAACAAAAATGAATATTAATTGGAATAATACACATTAGCACAGGGACATGCAGAATTAACATGCATCCAAACAGAACAAATCTGAGCATAAATACTTTCGTACATATTGTCATTTTACTACTGAAGAGTAGAAAAAAATTGAAACTGAATAAAAGAACACAAGGTTAAAGAGCATATGATGTTCAGATGCCTTTAACATGAAACCTCAAGTGACAAAAAAGTACCACCAAAAAGAAGAAGCATAAGCCTGTGTACGGTACTTAAGAGGTTCCCGGCCTATTCAATTGACCGCTAAGAATAAACATAAACCACAAAATGCAAGAATGTACAATTTGAATTCGAATACTCAATGAGAAATGGAAGTTGGTACATGATACTATTAGGTAGTCCATAGGGACAGTTACCTGAATTGAAGTCAAGCAATGAGCAGCTCTGATCGCCCGTGAAGCAAGCACCAAACCAAATCTACATAAAAAAACAGAACAGAAAATCCAGGTCATAAAGCAGATATAATTATGAAATCACACCCATATATGGAGAAGATCTGAAACATACGTCGCCTCCTCTAGGGAATATATCCGAAGCTCATACATGACTTCTTGGGCTGATATAGGGTGTCTCGTTGGAGATGTTGAAACCCCCATGACATCAGGGTGTACCTGCTGCCCGGGAAAACCAGCATCAGCTTCCACGTTTGGCAAGACACATGCAACACAGGCAGCTAAAAATCTGCCACAAGGTGAAAAATGGGCACCCATTTCACTGGAGAAACAAATGTTCGTATATCAGCATTTTAGTTAATTATTCGATAAAAGAATTGCTAGCTATAATACCCTAAATGTTCTGATTGGGAACTTGCCACAATACTAGACACAAACTATAAGAATCAAGTGGTTTCTTTATATGAACAAAAGAAAACTTACGGATGGCGTGGGGCAGGGGGGGGTTTAACACAAGGCTAAAATCTTATAATGGGCTACAACATACCTACAGAGGACAGCATGTGGTATTATTAAGCGACATCGTTCTGCGTCAAGAAGTCGACAAGGTTCTTTTACATTGTGAGGCCATATTCTAAGCTTCACAGTGCAAGGTAACTCTGCTGCAGCTGCTGCAGCAAGTGATGTGGCAATCTCAGACTGAATTCGCTCAACAAAGTGCTGCGATTCACTCTCATCACGTGTTAAAGTACCACTACCAGATGCCGTAGATGACATATAAGGTTGTGAATACTGGTGGTGAGAACCTGATCTCAAATTCAGCCGAGATTCAGCAGAACCAGATGGCAATGCTGTAGGAGTTGTAGAACCATGATTCTCCATTCTAGTAGAGTTAGATACATTTTCAGCAGCCACAACATTAAACGGATGCATTGTTTGTTGGCCAGCTTGGCTTTGTCCAATAAACCACCCTTGCAAAAATGGTACTTCCCAACTGGTGGGATCACCCAATGGGAATATTTGGTTAACTCTTTCAGGCTGCACGTCAGTTTCCATTGCATCTACTGTCGGATTGGTTGAACCATTTTCCATTTCCACAATTAAAGCATTAGCCTCAGGTTCTTGTGGTACAGGGGAGCTTCCAGGTTCTATAGGAGACAACAAAAGCTCATACTGCCCTGATGGAGTAGAATAAGTAAGAAGTCGGACAGAGCCAGAAGATTCTGCTCTCTGTGTAGTACTAGTTGAACTGACATCTGCATCAGTTTGTTGCAACGGGATTCTCCCATCACCTCGACCAATTGAAGGCCATAACAAGAATGGAAGAGACATTAATGGTAACTCGCTGACCTGTCTAGACTGATTATCAGGATGAGCATCGGCCAGATATACAGTAGGAGGGGGGTACCGTAAATAATTCGGACAAGTTGCAAGTGTCACTGTGGAATCTGACGATTCAAGTTCATTTACCTGAAACCAGTATGTAGCTGATCAGAACCAGTAAAATGAGAAGATCTAATTTTCAACAAATTAACACCAAGAAAATTACCTCAGCAGTCAGAAGAAATGGAGCAGCATGAGGATGAAAATGCACAGCACGAAGAGAACGGCGGGTTTTAAGTATGATTGATGGTGATACTGTTTCCACTCTTCCACTATAGTGCCATATATAAAGCTACGGAGTTTTTTTAATTAGAATTCAAAAAACATCCAATGAAGATATTAACACGGTGATAATTTCCTAAACCCTTACCTTATGGCCTGAAGCTACAGCTAGAAACTCCCCTTGCGCATGGAAAGCAATCGAAGCTATAGGACGATCTGCAAAGAGGAAAAACATGGTAACCTATCACACACTACGATCCAAGATAAATTTACATTATTTGACATGTATCGATGTATGCATCAGAATATTTTGTTAACTTAAAAATATAAAAAGATGAGAAAAAAAAAAGATAAGAAAAATTACAAAAATCGCGTGACCCTATACACTCTGCAGTTTTTGCATTCCATAACCGAACTTCATGATCCAAGCTTCCGCTGGCAAGTATATCAGGACACAGAGGATGAAATCGAACCTGTAAGAGTTTCATTACATTACAAGATAAAGTATTGTTTAAACTAAAAGTGCTATATATATAAATACAAAAGCTTCATTGCTCGAAAGATTAATCATCAACACACACAGGGATGCGATATGCTGTAAACAATAAAGGGATGTGATATGCTGTAAACAAGAATAATTTAAACAACAGGTTGATTATAAAGTAATAAATTGAGATTGATCCAGGAAGAGCAAGATGATCATGCTCAATGGGCAGATAACAAGTCTTCCTGAATACTTTTCTCAATGCTCTAATCCTTTTTTCTGTGGCCATATTAAAAACTATGAGAATGGAGTCTTGAAGATAACTTTAATGTTTCTCCGTGATAGTATATGAATTCACTTTGTATCAAGATAGATGACAAAAGCATTATCTTACGGTAATATTATAATTTGATATGTAGTTGCGAGGAGCATTGTAGATATCATAGATCAAAAATGAATTTTTGAGCTCTGAAATAACTTTCAGACAAATACAATTCTGTGATTTGAAAGACATCAAAGATGCTATATATTTTCCCCCAAGAT
Source organism: Daucus carota subsp. sativus (assembly GCF_001625215.2). Taxonomy (NCBI): domain Eukaryota; kingdom Viridiplantae; phylum Streptophyta; class Magnoliopsida; order Apiales; family Apiaceae; genus Daucus; species Daucus carota. Next base: position 14,525,180 of record NC_030387.2, read on the forward strand.
CCAGTGCAATAGGAAGTAGTGGCAACAATAAAAAGAACAGATCATTATTAAAAAGAACAGATCATTATTGGGCAGAAAGACACTTTGCAGCAACCAGCATTGTGGATTCTTGGACCAAGCCCCGTACCACTTGGCCCACCTTGTCGGATTTTGCCTACTGCTTTCTAGGTTACTGGTAGTTCAAATAAGACTAATAGACAGAAGCAAAAAGTTCTAAAAGAAAAAAAAAATGCAACCTTTGCTAATGCAAATTGTCAGAGATAAAGGTTTAAAAGAAGAAATAAATTACACCGGCTCTGATTGTTCATAGTTTACAGATTATCAGCCGCATGTGGACTGTGGGGGCTAAAACGTTAAAGCAAGGAGTATAGAAAGCAGGCCTACCACCCAGGGTGTCCTGCGGTGACCACTTAACACCTTTAAGCATCGTCCAGTTTGACAGTCAATTATCTTCACTGTATGGTCTCCACTGCAAGCATATAAATATATAGAGGTCATGATATCTTCAGTACCACGCAAAGATAGTACAATTTGTCCAAACTAGAAACTTACTGAGTGGAAGCAAGTGTCTTTCCATCAGGGCTGAAGGCTGCGGCGATTGTTGACCTAGGAGGCGGCAGTAGCGGACAATATTTGGCTGTAAAATGTCGCAGCGACTCTGCCTCTACCCTGGGATAAACAATACATTTATGATACCGTAAGCGAGAGAAAACCAAGTCTTACATGTGAAGCACCACTTAAATGCTAATTGCTGAATGAGTAAAAAACAAAATTGGTGGCAACAACAAAATCCATTGGGCACTAAAAGAAATTACCATGATATAAGACTGCGCCTAACATCCCTTGCAGCTTCGCCTCTTAAAACAGCTGAATTAACATTACTCTTTGAATCCTCCCTCCACAAGTTTCTAGAAGAATCTTTAGTCCGAGGTGAAATTTCTCTCCGTGCTAACAGTCGGAAGACATTACTACATCCGCCACAACAGTAAATTAAGATCATATCAGTAAAATTTAAATCAAATACCTCATTAAAACACTAAACCTGCATCTTTCTCAAAATACAAACTAGATACTCAGTCACATGGCAGTTAACAATTAAAATAGGAAGCATTGAATTATACATATACAAATGATATATATCACTACATACTTAAGAAGCATGAGTGAGTGCGGGTGGGGGTGTGCAGTGGGGATTCGGGAATTCGGCAAACCCAATAATATGGGGATTTGCGTTGGGGAGGGGGATTATGGCATATATAATAAATAATTACACACACACACATATATATGGCTTATATATGGAATAAATATTAATATTATGAATATTTAGTTGATATTACGAATGATAAAATCCAATTACAAACCTAATAACTATTTAAGGATTCAGCCAAATACATATAATATAAGCATCTAGAACACGAATTTCTGCCAGATCATTTATATTTGTTGTACAAAGTGTGAAAAAGAAAAACTATACTAGCTAAGATGTATCAACAAGAATCAGAGTATCTGAAAATACAGGGTGCATGACGATATCGGAATCCCTGCTTCCTAGCTACGTACAGTAACATTTTTTATAACATAAATAGTTTTTCGTCACATTGAGTTCTATACGACACCGGATCCACCATACACATTAAGTTACTAAAGAAAATTGAGTCATTTAATTTAACCAATTCGGCTGAGCACCTAATACCTAAAATGTTGTCAAAATGACGCAAATAAGTTCTTCTCCCAGAAATTCTCAATCGAAAGATAACAACATCTTCACATAACATCTCCTAACCAATCGAATCACGAAGACACAATACCCTAGCTCCCATTCAACTATCCAACCTATCAATCCTACTACGTAACATCTCAACTATATAGCAAAACAAGTCCCAATGCAAGCAACTACAACACAAGCTGATCACACAACACTACATAATTCTCACACATCAGATCAAACAGTGAAATGAACAAACTACAAAAACTTCAGATCTTCATCGAAAAATGTAAACTAACTTAGCGAAAAGCATAATTCAGGTCGAAACCAGACAATTCAATATCGAAAACAAGATAATTGCGAGTATATCGATCAACCTTTTCTTCTTGAGATTGGAGTGTCTGGGAGGAAGTAGATTTGAAGTGGACGGAGAATTCGAATCTTCCGATGACCTCATAATTTAGCCGGCGAAATCTCTCCGGCGAGATTTAAAAAAGAACGGCGCTCATAATTCACAGGTGCTGTAAATAATTAAATTAAATAAACAAATATGTAATAGGGTTATTATACAAGAGGATGTGTTTGAAGATCTGGAGAGGGGCAAAATGGGAATAGGATGACCTAATAATTGTGTGTAAATATGATGAAAAAATAGACACAGGAAGAAGAAGATAGAGATGATAGCAGTGGGGTGGGGTTGGTTGTGCTCGGGTCGGATCTATTTTCGGGTTTGTTGGACGTCATGCACACACTACTGTTACTTCTATTCACTCCATCAACGCAAAGATGGGCTCTATACTTTGTGTTTTTACACGAGTACACAGATTTTTGTGGCAATTTTATTCGATTTAAATTATTTAAAGACTCGAATCTTGAGTTTATTTATGATTACCAGTTATTATTACGATATTGACGGTATTTAAATGTTTGTTTTGATGTATAATCAACTGTAACTTGAACTTGGAGTTAGTTAGGGGGTTAGTTTGTTGTCACTATATCCGTCACGTTTTAAATATGATGATACGAAAAAATAGTCACAAATATTACTTATTAATCCTATATCGTACGACATTTTGGATATTTATAAAAAAGCTCTATATCATTTAGCATTATGTTAGGGTACTGTTTTGTTAGCTTAACCCTAACAGAACCCTAAATCGAGTAGCGTTTTGTTGGGGTTAAAACAACAAAACGTTACCCGATCTAGTGTTCTTCCCAAATTAAAAACGCTAAATCATTAGACGTTAATAACTGGTCTCTCAGGCCATTTTCTCCAACTATGTTATTCTAAACATTACTTCTAAATTTCATGAGATTTGAGACCATTTTTAAGTTAATTAGGTGTTATATAAGAGCAATTCCAACCCTTCAGGGGTCGTTTGGTTCGCAGAGTGGTATGGGTTTGGAATGAGGAATCGGGTTAAGGTGGTATGGGTTTAAAGTATCATATCTGATATCATGTGTTTGGTTGATTGCTGGAATCAATATATTTAACTTTTTAAAAAAGATTATATTAATTATTTATATTAATTAAAATATTAATAAAATTATTATTGTTATGTATTTTTGCATTGTTGATTATTTTTATATTAAATATTAATATTTAATTGTTTAAATAGAGACAAAAAAATAAAATATAAAACTGATACCCACACCCCCATTTCATACCCACCTCATCCCTTGGGTATCAAAAATCATACCTTGTGGGTTTGAGAAATGGGTTTGAAAATTTGTTTTCTTACAACCAAACATCAGGTATGGGTTTAGAATAATGGACGAAACCCATACCTGATTCCAGATACCCCTCGACCAAACGACCCCTTAAAGTCACCAGCTAAAAATAAGTTTCAACATCAAAAATAAGAAATTAATTCCAAAATCAAACTCCAACCACATACTCTCTTTATATATATTTTTAGCCAAGTCTTGACGATGACTATATTTGTCGAAGGACTAAAAATTTGTAACAAATGACACGTCATGAGTTATCATATTAAAATTAAAATAATATATTATATTTTTAATAATTTGAAATAATAACAATTAATACCATATATTTTAAAAATGGTATGTTATTATTATGATCTCAAGACATATATTCTAAAACATGATCGCAAGACATGTATTTAGTAAAACTGATTATATTGATTTGCTATATAACAATTACACTCTAATAATATAACCAATTAAAACTGATTAAAAATAATTACAGGGGAAGCCCGTTCCATGATCTCTGAAACATGATCTCAATACGTGTATTCTAAGATCACTCATAATGGGAGCCAGTTTCATAATTTAAGACTCGTAAAATGAAACTGGGCAGCTGATTTTCTTTGTTTTTGCATTGGATGGACTTCTAGAATTGGGCAGTCTCATTATGGCGCCCTAAGCCCATTTGCTTGCTATTTGATTTTTTTATTATTATTTTTATGTAATTATAGAAACAATAGAGGAGTGTGTATTCAAATTCAAACATAACACAAATGATAAGTGCATATTTTTGTATATTTTAAATGCCTAATTATTGCTTGTTCTCACTTATTTATTTGTTTATTTGTCTTTTTTTTAGGAAAATTGCAAGAGCTTGAAGAAATAAAAGAATAAAGCAAAAAAGAGAAAAAGATGGAAGAAAAGGATCATAGGGGAATATTCTCAAGGAAGCATCTAGATGCATGGGACACCTACAACCCCCCTCTACCCTAATTTCCCCCTATAAATACTCGTCTCCCCATCATGTTTTAACCTACCTAGGATTTCTTATATTTAGTAGCCTCTCTTTTATGTAGTAGATCTAGTAGTAGCACTCTAAATTTGTAAACACTTTTATTATATCAATACAAGTATTCATTTTTGTTCTTAAATCTTGCTCTTTACTTTTACTTCTAGGCTATGAAATCTTTCTCTAACCACACGAGACTCAAAATTACTTGTGGATTGAAAGGAGCCTAATTATATGTTTTAAGCTTGCATTTTTTTAGTATTTAGATTGAGCCCCTTTCAATTCTCAATATTATTAGTGGGTTCAATGATTTCGTATTCTAGATTTTGATTTTAGCTTGTAGTTTGATGGGGTTTTGTTAGATACATGGTAGATAAGCTAGTTTTGAAATTTTGTTTGATTTGGAGTTAGTTTGGTAGGATTTGGTATTGTTCTTGTTCTTAGTTTTGGTAATTTTGGGATCTTTTTAGTGTAAATTTTATTTTATGATTTTGAATTGAGGATAGTGGGTTTATGTTAGAAATATTATGTTTAGGCTAGATTTAAAGTTTGGTATAATTTGGAGTTGTTTTGGCTTGATTTGGATCTTGTTTTGATAAAAAATGGGTATATTTTCGGTTGTAATCAAAACATATAATTTTCATGAAAATTTTCAGTTGTAATCATATTTTTGTATTGACCAAATATAATATGTGGAGTATATTTGATGGGAAATATAAATTAAAAATAAAATTAATATCAGAAAAATAATCAATTACTTGACATTAAAAACTGAAATGGATAGTTAATTTAGAATATTTATTCTTTTTCAAATTAGATACGTAGATTGAAACAAATTTAACATTTTTTGGACGACAGTTTGATTGCAGATTAGTTTTAAATTAGTTTGATGTCGCATGACACTGATCATTTCAAATTTTTTTTTGTCAGGGTGATGATTTCAATTTTTATTTATCAATAAATTCTTATTTTTATAAAAAGTTAGGTTAAATATAGTTATTATGGAAATAGTATCTCGATAAACACATTTGTAAATATTATTTTTCAGAAATATATTTCTTTTTCTAAAAATAAGTCTTCACTTTTATAAAAAAAAAAAAAAAAACTCACACACAAGATTATCCCAGTCTATTTGGCGAATATTCTAGCAGTCTTCTAATTTTGTAATAAAATTATAAATATTTAAATTCTAAATATCTTTTTCCTTATAAATTAACTTACTCACAGTTGTTTCAAAAAAAAAAAAAAAAACTTACTCGTAGTTTGAAACAATTTAAGAAAAGTCGACAGATATATGTATTTTTAAATTTTAAATTAGATTATTAGAGCATGCAAAAGCAAAATGGGTGTGCAACAGTTTGTTGTCTTCGCGCCAGAAAAGTAGGCCACGACACGTTACCCTAGTCTCGCCACCTCCATTCCATTATTTATCTCCCGCCCTCACCTCGTATGTTTATTTAATTTGTTAGAGCAACCCCAACCAGCTCTCTATTCAAGCTCCTAAGTTAAAATTTGAGGAAATTTTTTCAAAACCAAGCTCCAAGAGCCTCCTAAGTCATCTTCAAATCCTTAAGAGTTCTTTCATTCTCCTCATTTTTAAGAGTCTCTCTCCTCTCCCTATCTCCAACATACATGCATGATTTTGTTCATATGTATCTAATTAAGTAATAAAAAATAGATAAAGTGTGAATTTGAGGAAGATTGTTGGAGTGTATATGAAATTTTAACTCCTAAATAGTTAAGAGTTGATTTTTTATATTATTTTTAGAGAAAAATTTAGGTGATTGTTGGAGTTGCTCTTACTCAACCGTCCATTCACGGCCATTTTGATTTCTTACACGTAATTTAAAATAATTAGAAAATAAACTTCGACTTATTAGTTTAACTTTTTTCTGAATTAAAATTTATAGTCTATATTTTAATTTATAAAAAAATTGAAAATAGTAAGCGGAAGTATGTATATTAATCATCTTAAATTACGTTTAAAAAATCAAAATGACAAATAAAAAAGAACAGAAGAAGTAATAACGTTAATTACCCTAAAATTTGTTTTCAAACTTTGTCCCCAAAGTTATGTGGCAATGTGTGATTGACTACACTCATACTAATAAATAACGGAACCCCCTATATGCCCATAAACCACCCAACTAACACTAGCCACATGTCTGTCAGGTCATTTAAGCAAAAAATTTAGAACAAATTTTGGGTCCTTAACATTACCCATTAACTAATAATTACAGTAGATACGAGAGTCAGCCGCCTCATCTTCCCCAAACCCTAAGTGTAGTTCGCCTCTTCTACCCATCTCCATCTCCATCTCAATTCTCTCTCTTATGCCAATCAATTTCTAACCACCCCTTCTCCATTCACAAAAACCTTTTTTTTTTTTTTTAATTTTCTATCAATAAACATCCTCTTTTATTTGTTTCTTCTTCAATAAAATCGAGTTTTGTTCCACAAAACTCGAAAAACTCATTTTGGTTTTTTTGTTTCTTTATTTTTAATTTTTGTTGGTGTGTTTTATTGTCTCGCATTGTGCGATGTGTCTTATTTTATGCGATGTGTTGGTTGTGTTGTGTAAAGCATAATGTGACATAAATGTAATTACGATAACTCAACACATCAAAAGACAGGAAACAATACGTAAGTATAATACAGGAATCTACAGGTTGGAGATTCGATACGAACAGACAAAGACAATCAAGATATCTGAGACGAGCATCCGTCCACTGGAAGAAGTTCATTTACATGTTCAAGCCTCAGTGAAGAATAAAGTTCAAATTGTTTCTGCTATCAAGATTGCCTGAAGATCAAGTATCAAAGACCAGAAGATTCCAGTATATGTAATTTGATTATTTATAATCAAATTTATCGAAGCAACATCTAACCCGGAATGACTGATCAAGTATATTATCAAGCAAAGGATTCAAAGAATTATTTCAGTTCGAGTCGTTCGTGAACCAGACCAGTGCACAGGACGTCAGGACGTCAGGACGTACGAAAATATTCAGTGGATTCGATCAACGGATTAATTGATCAAGTCAATTAATTTGATTTTAAAAAATCATCAGTGGAGAATTCAATTAATACTAATATATATGTATATCATTAATTGTGATTTACTTGAATATAAATTAATTCAAGTAATTATTTACACAATTAATTATATGAATATATATTTATATTAATGGAGAATTAGCACTTAGATTTCTTTCTAAGTACCAACTCATACACTGAGAACAGTGGAGGTCAAAGCGCAATCTTTGACTAAGTCAAAGTTGGCGCCTTTGACCCCCCTCAAAGAGAAAAGCTCATGGAATTTTGTCTAACTCAAATCTACAGCCTACAGTGAAGACAGTTGAAGAATGGAGCGCAACCTTTGACTTGGTCAAAGGTTGCGACTCCAAATTGAGTCAAGAGGCGCATCCATTTCCCTTGGTTTATTTCTTTCAGTTTCTTCACAGTGAAGACAGTGGATGGCATGTGTGGAGCGCAACCTTTGACTAAGTCAAAGGTTGCGACCCCAACTGTGATCAAGGAACAATTTCTGAATTTGTTCTAAGGCAAAAGAAAGGAGTGTAAAGGAGGCGCAACTTTCAAATATATATGTGTATATGTATATCAAGCGCAACTTTGATATATATATATACACTATATACTCCAGGCGCAACTTTCATTTCTTTGGAGTTAGTTTTATTTTTATAAAACGAATCCGTCCAGGACGAACTCAAGTCGTCCAGGACGAACTCGTTAACCATGGTTAGTTGTTGGAAAGTCTATAAATAGGGCTTTGTGTTTTCATTTGAAAACAACTACACACTTTGTAAGTGCACACACTATACACATTCTCGAGAGTTAAATTAGAAGATCGTATTTATCGAGAGTTTGTAATAGAGTGTTTGTAGTCTCTGCAGCCGACACTTGTGTTGGAATTTGTAGCACCCGAGGATTATTTCTAATACAAAGAATATTCCCCGACTTGCTGGAGTTATTTATTTACGATTGATTTAACATGGACTGAAACAAAGATTATCCGCAATTAAATTAAATCAAAGAAAATTGGTACGACGTATTCAACCCCCCCTTCTACGTCTGATTGGACCTAACAATTGGTATCAGAGCTTAGCTGATCGATATACAGATCTGAGATCCGTAACCAATCTGAAAAGCTAGCTGTCCGTACAATCGTAATTTTATCTGATAACAATGTCGACACACAAGTTAGGAATCAAAGTACCTCCATTTGACAAGGATGACTACAACAACTGGAAGATGAAGATGTTGCTGTACATCAGAGTTGCTAATCCCATGTTCATTGGGATTCTGGAAAATGGTCCATTTGTGCCTATGAAGATTATTCCTGAATCTGTTGAAAATGGTGTTCGTATTCCACAGAAGTCTGTTCCCAAAGAGAAAAGTGAATACACTGACACTGATAAGGAATATGTTGCACAGGATCATAATCTGCAACTCATAATTGTTGAATCAATGACCAAGACAATGACACATCTGATACTAAGTCTGAAAACTTCAAAGCAGATGTGGGACACTATTGAGGCATTGATGGAGGGATCTGAAGAAGTCAGGGAAAACAGATACGATATGCTAATTGCCAGATATGAAGCATTTCAGGCAATACCTGGAGAGAACATTTCTCAAATCTACGAGAGGTTCATGTTGTTATTGAATGAACTCACCCTGCATGGAAAGACTTATCCACAGAAAGAGATAAACAGAAAGTTCTCATTTGTGATGCCACCCCATCTAGTTGTAAAGACAGAGACCATCCGGGAAAGAAGCGACTTCAGGACTATGACTTTGGAAAAGCTGTTTGGAAAACTGAAGACGTTTGAGATGGAACTTGAACAGAGAAAGATTATATATGGTGGTGGATCAACAGAATCCAAGAGTATGGCCTTACAGAAGACCACTGCACTGATTGCTGATCAACCATACTTTGGTTATCAACAATTAGTTGAATATGGTATCAATGATCACACTGTTGCTCAGAGTGATTTTTCATCCATCAAAGCTGACTATCCTTCTACCATTACTGAGATTGTTGAAGCTGAAGTTGATGAAGTTTCTGAAGAACCGGAGGATGAGTTCTACACTCAAGAAGAGCTGGAGCAGCTGGAAGATAAGTCAATGGCTTATATGGCTGCAAGGTTTAAGCATATCAAGTTCAGAAAGAACCCCCGGTACAAGAAAGCTTCAGGGAACAAGTTTCAAGGTAAAGGAGGATACTCAGGCTCAGGGTCAAAGAGTACTGGCAGTTTCAAACCAAACATGTATGACAAAAGCAAGGTCAGATGCTACAACTGCAATGACTTGGGGCACTTTGCTACAGAGTGCAGGAAACCCAAAGCAGCTCCTGTCAGAAGCAACTCATATGATAAGAAGAATTCTTATGAGGATCTGAAGAAAGAAAATGAGAAGCTAAAAGCTAAGTTGGAAGCAATGGTGGCCAAGCACAAAGGAAGGGGTTACATTGCTGAGGGAAAAAGCTGGGATGACACAGATTCTGATGATGAACCTGTCCAGAGCAATTATGCTTTTGCATTAATGGCTGACACTGTCGAGGAATCTCCATCTCAGGTATCTCCTGAAATTTCTGTTGATGACATGACTACTGCTGATTATAAAAAGACTATAAATGAACTAGGTCAAGAGATGTATAACTTGCACACTAGTTTATTAGCTTCAGAATCAGATAACAGTAGTCTTTCTCTAAAGATAGCTAAACTTGAAGAAAGAGTAGATGAATTAGCTTTAGAGAAACTCATCAACACTAACCTTAAAGATAGAATTGAATATCTAGAGAATAAGGAGAAGTGTAGTGCAGAAATTGAGGAGTCCCTTAGGTCTCAGATTGCTGACCTAGAAACTAAGCTTAGGGCCTATCAGAATTCTGCCTTTCTACAGAAAGAGATCTTGGATAGTCAAAGGGTTGATAAGAAGGTTGCTATTGGCCTTGACTATAGTTCTTTGGAAAGAGCCAAAAGAAAGAAAAGAAAAGAGAATGAAGGCATATTTGTTTCAGCAGGAACTGAGAATGCTCCTGAAGGAACAAATATACCTAAAATTCTGAAGAACACCAAGACCCCTATCTTTAGAATGGCACAAACAGAACCTCTGATAGAAGAAGACCTTGTCATCAAGGAAGAGTTGAAAAATGAGGAAGTTGTTAAGCCTCAAGTAAAACAGGAATCACAAGATGTACCTTCTAATTCCCATGTCAGAGATGACTCAGATAAAACTGGATTAGGAAGTACTAGTTCCAACAAAAAGAAGAACAACAGGAATGGCAAGTTAGATCCTAAGAACACCAATTCTAGGAATTCTAATGCTAGAAAGGTTTGTAATAACTGTAATTCTACTAATCATCTTACTCATGCATGTAAAGTGATTAAAGTAGATAATTCTGTCTCTAGCATGCCAAACTTTGTTAACATGAATGCTGTTCATTTGCCATGTGGTAGAGTAGGTTGCATGCAATGTGCTATGAATATGATGTCTGCATGCTTTACCATGTTGAATGCATCTTTTTCTGCACCATCTGCCATGAATATGAATATGCCTGCACCTTCTGTTGCCCCTGTGGCAAAGACTGCTAGTCCTTCTAAGAAGAAGGAAACTCCCAACTCCAAGTCTAAAAGCACTTCTGCTAAGACTAAAAAGGAGAAGAGTCCAGTCACCCCTGAACAAGCACATGTTAGACAAGTTCCTGTTGATAATCCTGTTTCTACTAAACCACCTGGACCCAAGAATGTCTGGGTACCAAAGAAAGTTTAATCCATTTGTGAATGCAGGGCACAGGAAAGAAGAGAAAAGTTGTGTGGGTTCTTGATAGTGGTTGTTCAAGACACATGACTGGAGAAAAGTCCCTGCTCACAGATGTGGTGATGAGAACCGGCCCAATTGTAATCTTTGGAGATGACAGCAAAGGTTTTACAACGGGATATGGTAAGCTGAAAGTTGGAAATGTCATAATTGAAGACATCTCTCTGGTGGAAGGACTCAAGCACAATTTACTGAGTATCAGTCAGTTCTGTGACAAAGGATACGACGTAATCTTTCAGAAGGAAGTTTGCTTAATCCAGAACCGGAAGAACAAGGATCTTACACTTCGTGGTGTAAGAAAATCAAGTTTGTTTATAGCCGACATAGACTCAGCAAGTAAGGGGGAGGTCAAGTGTTTCTACACCAAGGCCTCTGCTGATGATAGTTGGTTATGGCATCGGAAGCTCTCACATTTGAACTTTAAGACTATGAACTCTTTAGTCAAAAGAGAACTTGTGAGAGGATTGCCACAGAAAGAATTCTGTCAAGAAGGACTCTGTGATGCATGTGAAAAAGGGAAGTCAAAGAAAGCATCACACAGGAGCAAAGGCATGACTGACATTGGTTCACCCCTTCAACTGATTCATATGGATCTGTTTGGACCAGTCAACATTCCTTCTATATCAAGGAAAAGATATGCTCTTGTGATCGTCGATGACTACTCAAAATACACATGGGTATTATTCTTACATTCAAAGGATGAAGCAGCACTAGTCATCATTGATCATATTAAGAAGATTGAAAAGGAAGCAGATCTGCCAGTAAGGGCAATCAGATCAGATAATGGAACAGAATTTCGTAATGCTGTTCTTAATGACTTCTGTACTGATAAGGGCATCTCTCGTCAGTATTCAGCTCCAAGGACTCCACAACAAAATGGTGTCGTAGAAAGGAAGAACAGAACCTTGATTGAAGCAGCAAGGACTATGATTAGTCAATCAAGACTTCCAATCTATTTCTGGGCTGAAGCTGTAAGCACTGCTTGCTACACTCAAAATCGTACCCTGATTAACAAAGATTTGGATAAGACTCCTTATGAAGTAATGGCCAACAGAAAACCATCACTGAGTTACTTTCATGTGTTTGGTGCAAAATGCTTTGTGTTAAAAGAAGAACATTTGGGAAAGTTTGATGCCAAAGCTGAAAAAGGCATATTTCTGGGTTATTCTTTGGAGTCTAAGGCCTACAGGGTTTATCTGATCAATGACGACAAACTGATTGAAAGCATCAATGTAAGATTTGATGATACCAAACTCCCAAGTCTCCAAAAAGAAAATGAATCTGATTCTCTGGAGTTTGAGAATTTAGAAGACATTTATTTAGGAGAAGATCTACCTGAAGCTGATATAAGGGAACCTAATACAAATGAAGTAAATGCTGATCCTGAACCATCTGGAGGAAGTATTGGCAACAATACAAATGATCATCATGATCACAGTGGTCAAAGTGGAGGATCAACAAATAGAATCTACATCAGCTCAGGGGGAGTAAGTCAATGTGGATCCACTAGTCATCACACTCAACACAACTATGATTTTGGTGAATCATCAAGATTGAATCTGCCAAGACAAAGGGTATGGAGTAGAGACCATCCTGTTGAACAAATCATTGGTGATCCAGACACAGGAGTACAGACTAGAAGAGCAACTCAGAATGAATGCAACTTTGCTGGATTCTTGTCTCAGACAGAACCAAAGAAAGTTGAAGAGGCTCTAAGTGATCCAGATTGGGTATCTGCAATGCAGGAAGAACTCAATCAATTCGAAAGGCAGAAAGTTTGGAAGCTGGTGCCAAGACCTAAAGGAAAATCTATAGTTGGCACTAGATGGGTTTTTAGAAACAAACTGGATGAAGATGGTATTGTTACGAGGAATAAGGCAAGACTGGTTGCAAAGGGTTATTCACAAGAAGAAGGAATTGATTATGATGAAACCTACGCTCCAGTTGCTAGGCTTGAAGCAATCAGGATGTTCTTAGCATTTGCTGCACACTCCAACTTCAAAGTATATCAGATGGATGTGAAAAGTGCATTCCTGAATGGTGATCTGGAAGAGGAAGTCTATGTTGAACAACCCCCTGGGTTTGAAGACAAAGAATTTGAAGACTTCGTATACTTTCTCTTCAAAGCACTCTATGGCCTGAAGCAAGCCCCTCGAACCTGGTATGACACTCTTTCCAAGTTCTTACTTGAAAATGGTTTCACCAGAGGTATCATCGATAAAACTCTTTTCCATAAAAAGCATAAGGATGATATAATTCTTGTACAAGTATATGTCGATGACATTATATTTGGTTCTACTAATGATCTTTTGTGCGAAAGATTTGCTAAGTTAATGCAGAGCAAGTATGAGATGAGCATGATGGGAGAATTGTCCTTTTTCCTAGGACTTCAAGTCATTCAGAAGCCTGACGGTATTTTTATCTGCCAATCTAAATACATCAAGGATCTTCTGAAGAAATATGGAATGGAAGAAGCATCTCCTGCCAAAACCCCTATGCCAACTGCTGTCAAACTTGATCAGGACAAATCTGGTAAGTCAGTTGACATCACGAAGTATCGAGGTATGATTGGCTCTCTCTTATACTTAACTGCTAGTAGACCAGATATCATGTTCGCAACTTGTTTATGTGCTAGATTCCAGGCTGATCCTAAAGAGTCACATCTTATAGCTGTTAAGCGTATTTTTAGGTATCTTAAGGGAACCCCCAATCTAGGGATTTGGTACCCTAAAGATACAGGTTTTAATCTGGTTGGCTATACAGATTCTGACTTTGCAGGATGTAAGATTGATAGGAAAAGTACTTCAGGAAGCTGTCAGTTTCTTGGACGAAGGTTGGTGTCATGGTATAGCAAGAAGCAACACTCCGTGTCTACGTCTACAGCGGAAGCTGAATACATAGCTGCTGGAAGTTGCTGTGCTCAAATCTTGTGGATGAGGAATCAACTACAAGATTATGGACTCATGTTGAATAAAATTCCGATTCTGTGTGATAACACGAGTGCCATTGCCATTGCCAACAATCCTGTTCAACACTCCAGGACAAAGCATATTGATATCAGGTATCATTTCCTTCGCGAGCATGTCATGAATGGAACAGTAGAGTTACACTTTGTACCTACTGATCAACAAATTGCAGACATCTTCACTAAACCACTAGACGAATCCACTTTCTCTAGACTGGTTGGTGAACTTGGGATGTTAAATATGTCTAATTAATTAGACAAGAAATAACTGCAATTTGTTCGTAAGTCCACAAGTTTTAAAATTTACATATTTTCAGGACTTGTGAATTTACTAAGTGCATCCAGTATTTTACATAATTTTCTGATAATTAGTTTTAATTATTTGCCATGATTTATATGATTTGCATGATTTATGTGATTATGTGCTAAGTGGTAGATATTTAGAATTAATTTTCATGAATTATTTAAATGCTTATAGTCAATTAATGAATATCAGTGTTTATTTAATTCCTATTTTAATTATATTTGATTAATGAATTTGAAGCAATTCAAATTATTTTAAGTTGTTCATTAATTAAATGTTAATTAAAATACTTGCAGCATAATTATTTCAATTTTGTTTAACTGATATTAATTTAGTTTAACATTATTTGAATTAATTGTGATTAATTTATCATAATATTGGATTATTTTGATCCAATCAAAATATATTCGATAGAGTGGTAAATGGGGTGTGTATCTTCGAATTTCTCTTAAAAAATTCTAAGTACAAACCCCTGTACTGCTATGACTTGAGCGCAACATTTGACTAAGTCAAACGTTGCGCCAAGTATGCATAAGGGGCACTGTATGTAGCCAGGACTTAGTATTTTCACTAAGTCAGGATTTCGGCGCAACTTTTGACTTTTCAGTCAAACGTTGCGCCCCCTTGTCCATGTATGTTTATCTGCTTGATTGATTATTTGTCTAAGTCTGGAAGTTGCGCTTCTCATACACAATACGTGTATGAGGGGCAAAACGGTCATTTCAGTGGTTGCGCCTGGTCTGTTCTCTGTACACAGTATAAGGGGCAACTTGGTCTTTAACCAAGTTGCGCCTCTCCCTCCACTGGGTACATATATACCACACTTAACCTGTTTTTCTTTTTCAGTATATGCACATATACATACACAGACGCACTTCTCTCCCACTGCCATTCAAACTCACGCACACGAAGCTCTTTAAACTCATAAAACACCGCCTAAACCTTGTCCATTTTATAATCTGTGACCAGTTTTAGAACCTCTGAGTCAAGGGCTTTCATTTGATCCGAACCTTTTTACGATCCGTGATCGTTTTTCGTAAAGGTTTTTCGAAACCTTTCACATTCTAGGACTGATTCGTACGTGTTTTTGGCATCGAAAATTTGCGAAACCGATACCATTATTCTTAGAATTTCAAGAAGTACAACATACTGTAATTTCATCAAAATCTGAAATTCTTGAATTTAGGGTTTTTCGGAGCGTTATTAATTAATTATTTTCGTGACATAAAGTGAATATTCGTTCGTGTTTATTCGTGAAACGAAATTTATAATCATTTTTAATTTTAATTAAAAATGGCTGCAAATTTTGATATTCCGAAAACAAATTTCACTATTGTTGAAAATAATAATTTAATTACGCAAGCGAATTATCGACGTTGGGTAAGATATATGTCAGAATATTCATTTGCTAGGGTTGCTATGACAGAGTCAGTTTATCTTAACAAATCTCTACTTCGAGATTTTCTGTCTTCTGTTTCTGTTGTGAATGAAGGACAGGTATTTGGACTCAAGTGTGTTATTCAGGGACGAACACTGATGATAACTGAACAAACCTTGAACAATGCACTCCATTTGCCAACTGACAATTTTGAAGATGTTCCAGACAAGGCTGAACGAACAAATTTCTTCTTTGCTATCCATTGCCAGAGGGAGAATGGTGATCTTCCAAGCAAAATGTACGTCAAGCATTTACCTCGAGAATGGAATTTCTTCTTTAATTCCATTTCTCATGTATTTGCACCAAAGACTGGAGGGTTCCATGGCATCACAACCTTCAACCAGGAAATTGGAATTGCAATAGCTCAGAATACAAGGATAAATCTGGGACACATGATCATGGGAGCTTTTCAGGACTCCCTAAGGAAAAACAGAAACATACTCCTCTATCCTAGGTTCTTCCAGATTGTGCTGAATCAACTGCTGACTCCTGCTGAGAGAGCTGTCTATCCCAATATAGACAATGTTATATGCTCTTTCATGACTACCAGGGTCATTTCTATGCTGGAAAACCATCAGAACTACACCAACAATGAAGATGTGGTTCTTCCGGAGGCAATGCAAGAATTCCTGAACAATCCAAATGTGCCTCCACCCCACATTCAAAATGTTGCTGATCCAGTGGTTCAGGAAGAGGAGGCCCCTGCAACTCAAAGTACTGAAGTCCCTGAGTCATCTCATCAAGCTGTTATCCCTGAGACTCAAACTTCACAAATGGAAGAAGAGGTGATAGTGGAAGATGCACAGACATCCTCAGATGACAATGCTCAATCTGAAGGAGAGGATTCACTACAAGACAACTCCACTGATTCTGAAGATGAAGTGAATACTCCTATTCAAACCAATGCAGCTGATGTAATGGTGGATGTTGATGAACTTTTCTCTAACACTTACAATCCACTGTTACAGTCAGGTATTCCTTCTGACTCTGACAACTTGTCCTTTGATGCACCTGATTGGGTTCAGAATCTTTTGGATTCCAATCAGCTTTCACCACCTCTCACAAGTGCCAATGAATTTGAAATCCCCCAAGTTCATAACCAAGGCACCACTTCACAACCAATTGAAGCAGAAACTACTCTACCCCTCAGCCAACCAAGTCTTATTTCTGAGAGAGAGGGAGAAAGTGCCTTAAGTGCACCACACAAGGAGTCTGTTTCTGAAACTGCAGCTCTGTCTCCTAGTCAGGAAAGGAGAATAGAACCTGAGACAACTGCAGATAAATCTATTTCTTCACCACCTCAGCCACATACTATTCCAATGCACAGTGAGGTTGCACACACAGTTGAAGAATTGACGGTTGCGAACACTTTGTCGTCCATGTCAGGGATAGACACTGTTGTTTCTGATCCTGTTAAGGGTCAAGTGCCTTCACAGGCTTCTGGGGGAAACTTGGATGAAATGCCACTTTCTACATCCTTGTCTACCCCCCTGGGAGGAACATTCCCAGATCCTTCAAAGGACTCTTCACCTCTCGAAGGTGAACGGCAATCTGTTTCTGAGCCCTTCGTATCAGGAAGTGTGCCAGTTATAGAGGACTTGTCACAAAGTCTTTCGCCGTCAAAGGCAGTTGTGGGAAACCAGGGTGCTTCGCCAATTCAAGGATCAAATCCTTCGAGCCCTGTGTCTACCCACCCTGAGATTCCAACTCAGGATCCAACTAAGGACTCACTACCTTCGAGTAGTTGGCAACTTGTTTCTTATGACTCAGATTCATCTGACGAGGAAACTGAGGACGAAGGCTCACGAACCTTCATTGCACCTTCTGTGACCTCTCTAGAAGAGGCTAAGAAGATTTCTTCTGCAGGTACATCTAAAGATGCTGGAATGTCTTTGAGTGAGAGGGAAACACCAACAGAACTTGATATACAGAAACCCTCTGACCCACTGAGTGCTCTAGCTTTGAGTGAAACGAGAGAAACACCTACAGAACGCACTAGTGAGAACCCAACTGCCAAACCTACACCACTTCCAACTGTATCTGTGACAGAATTTGAAGCTCTGAAATTCAAAGTTCAACATCTTGAAGCTGAAAATCTTGTTCTACGGGAGGAGTTGGTGGAGATTAAGTCTACTATGGAACAAAGGTTGGCTGCACTTGAAGCTAAATTGCTGGCATCTCAAACTTCCAGAGAGGATTACTCAACTGAGGGGGAGAGAGCAGCAGAAAAAGCAAAAGGGAAAAGGGTGATAACAGGGGTGTCTGAAGAACTGATTGATTCTGCTCTGAGGCATCAATTCAGTTACAGTCATGATGAATACATCCCTGAGTTTGTGGATGACAGGGTGATTAGGATGGTTGGTGCTGAGAATGAAGATCTTGAAGAAGGAGAAATTCCAGATGCTGAAGTCTTTGCTGATGAACTTGCATATCACAATGACATCTTTCCTGCTGAAGAGTTTGAAATTGCAAATCCACAAGACATTGCTGATGTTGCTAGGGATTATGCTGAACAAAGGAGAGCAAGGGAGAAGTTAGAAAACCAAAGACGGATTCGAAGGGAAAGGAGACTTGCCAACTTACATAAAGATGGAGCTGAATGGGATGCTGCTAGATCTGTGTTTGATTTCCCAGAGGTCACTCAAGACAATGATGATGACGAAGTAAAAGATATCTTTGACTCCTTCAGGAACAACTACAAGGATTTACATGATTATCACGAGGTGTTAAATGATATCATTTCTACTGTGTCTGTTGCTGTTCTTCCCAGGAGAGGATGGATGGTGAACATATCATTTGAGCTACAGAGAGAAGGCCATGGACTCAAGCATGTGTCAAGTCAGTTTCTCAGAGATCTTTCTTTAACTGAGCTGTTTGTGGTAAGAAACAAGATCATCTCAACCGGCAGAAAGCATAATGAAATATTCAGAGATATGGTGGAAGAATGGATCACTGATATTGGAGTTGAAATTCATGACAAGCCCTCAGTTATTAAGTACTTCAAGGATGGTATGATTCAGAGTATTGGACTCACTGATGAAGCACTATCAACATACAATCCTCGTATACTGAAATATCTGGAAGCTCAAGTCAGGGAGAAGTGCTCAAGGACTAGCAAGGGAAGACTAACTGCTGAACTGCTATATGCCTATCGTCTGAACTTTGCTGCTCTGAGAGACTTAGACTTATCAGCCATCAATCGTCAACCACCATATCCACTGCCTCCACTCAACCCTGAAAATCCTGAAAATCCAAATGCACCTGTTGTAACTTACAATCCTACATCTGTACTATTCAAGAAGAAGAAAGACTCTGAAGTCACTGCTATACCACTCACAGAGATTGGAAAACTCAATTCCAAAAGAATCACTCGTGCAGTTGCAGCTGTTAAGTGGTCAGTAGTAAAAGAAGACAAGAGTGTGCTCAAAGATTTGGTTGATCTTCTGGAGATAAGAAAAGCTGTAGAGACTGTCCACAACACTTCTAGAGTTCGTGCTCATCCATCAAGGATCATTATGAAAATTGAAGGAATGGAGATGAATGTCACTTTTAAGAAGTTGAAGAAGATGATTCACCTGCAGACTTTAGAGAAGATGAAGAAAAATCTAGAGCAACCTCCACCTGAGAATACACTGGAGCAAGTGGCACTGAGTACCATTACAGCAAGGATTGAAGAGATTGAAAACAAGCTTACTCAGAAGAGAGTAGAGGAAGCTGCAAAAAGGAAAGCTGAGCAGAAGCTGCTGAATGCAAGAGCCAAGAAACCAAGGACAGATTAGTTCAGGCTAGAGGAACAAATGGCTACTTGTATTTACTTTTGAATTCTGGAAATTGTAAGATATAATCCAGACTGTACTTAGTATTATTTCCTGTTTAAATTAGTATGCTTTTTCATTGTGTCAGTTGAGTTATCCTCTTAAAGGATTTGCTTGTCGAACTCTAACAATCAAATAGGGGGAGATTGTAAAGCATAATGTAACATAAATGTAATTACGATAACTCAACACATCAAAAGACAGGAAACAATACGTAAGTATAATACAGGAATCTACAGGTTGGAGATTCGATACGAACAGACAAAGACAATCAAGATATCTGAGACGAGCATCCGTCCACTGGAAGAAGTTCATTTACATGTTCAAGCCTCAGTGAAGAATAAAGTTCAAATTGTTTCTGCTATCAAGATTGCCTGAAGATCAAGTATCAAAGACCAGAAGATTCCAGTATATGTAATTTGATTATTTATAATCAAATTTATCGAAGCAACATCTAACCCGGAATGACTGATCAAGTATATTATCAAGCAAAGGATTCAAAGAATTATTTCAGTTCGAGTCGTTCGTGAACCAGACCAGTGCACAGGACGTCAGGACGTACGAAAATATTCAGTGGATTCGATCAACGGATTAATTGATCAAGTCAATTAATTTGATTTTAAAAAATCATCAGTGGAGAATTCAATTAATACTAATATATATGTATATCATTAATTGTGATTTACTTGAATATAAATTAATTCAAGTAATTATTTACACAATTAATTATATGAATATATATTTATATTAATGGAGAATTAGCACTTAGATTTCTTTCTAAGTACCAACTCATACACTGAGAACAGTGGAGGTCAAAGCGCAATCTTTGACTAAGTCAAAGTTGGCGCCTTTGACCCCCCTCAAAGAGAAAAGCTCATGGAATTTTGTCTAACTCAAATCTACAGCCTACAGTGAAGACAGTTGAAGAATGGAGCGCAACCTTTGACTTGGTCAAAGGTTGCGACTCCAAATTGAGTCAAGAGGCGCATCCATTTCCCTTGGTTTATTTCTTTCAGTTTCTTCACAGTGAAGACAGTGGATGGCATGTGTGGAGCGCAACCTTTGACTAAGTCAAAGGTTGCGACCCCAACTGTGATCAAGGAACAATTTCTGAATTTGTTCTAAGGCAAAAGAAAGGAGTGTAAAGGAGGCGCAACTTTCAAATATATATGTGTATATGTATATCAAGCGCAACTTTGATATATATATATACACTATATACTCCAGGCGCAACTTTCATTTCTTTGGAGTTAGTTTTATTTTTATAAAACGAATCCGTCCAGGACGAACTCAAGTCGTCCAGGACGAACTCGTTAACCATGGTTAGTTGTTGGAAAGTCTATAAATAGGGCTTTGTGTTTTCATTTGAAAACAACTACACACTTTGTAAGTGCACACACTATACACATTCTCGAGAGTTAAATTAGAAGATCGTATTTATCGAGAGTTTGTAATAGAGTGTTTGTAGTGTGACAGCCCAGAATCCGGGGTGCAGATTCGGTGTCACTAAAAAGAATAAACTAAACAATAAAATAAACTAATGACAGCTGAATAGATTAACATAATAAATATTTACCATTACACCCCTGACCAAAGATCTTGCCAGGTTTAAGTCTGCGAAAGGTTTAAACTGTTACTGCAAACGAACGACGACATAGGTTCCTTACTACATGAGTTTTCCACTACAACCATACTGACACTATAATACAACTTCAAAGAAACAAGTCGTACTAACTAATCCACACTTAGTCCAAGACTCCTAGCATCATCCTGCGATTTTCCTAGCACAAAAGATAACTCTGGGAAACCTTATAAGCAGCTGCTCTAATCCTTGGCATCTGAAAGGGGTTAGTTTGAAAATAAACAGGTATGAGCCAAAGAAATGCTCAGCAAGTATAACAGAATGAAATTGATATTTGTTGTACAGCAATGCCATAATAAAGAAGTGAAAATATTTAAAACTGCAGAAATGAATGTATAAGCAAATATCTCTTGAAGGCAGGATAACCTCTCTTTAACTATTCACAATTTTATTGGGCTTTAAAAATCATTGGACACCTGGCTATAACAGATGATCAGTCATGCTATAGTCCATAAACCAAGCTTATTCAGCAAGGTTGACAAATATTACGAATTCCGGTAATCCGGGCTTAAGGAGCCACCTTTCACGCTGGGCCGGTGCCCGAGCCTCTTACGCAAAAACAACCCAATAGTTTAATTTTTAGAACAATCTGCAGTTCCATCATGTAATTCAAGAGCCAAAATAACATTTTGTTAAAACAATTTCTTTATGCATATAATAGTGTAGAGTCGATACCAAAAGTGTTATCCGTTCAACCAAAAAGTTTGGAAATACTAGATATGCTTCACAAGAGAGTAATTGCAAATAATTTGAATCATGATATAAAGAAGGTTTTAGTATCTATAGGTACTAGAGAAGTAGGATAGAAATACTTGCCTTGATAATAGAATGCTAGAGATAAGACTGCACTATACTGTTAGGCTCTCTAACCGGAACCTACAGGATAGAAGACTGGGTCTTAACTATTTGAATCCAAAGTCATATCCTCAATATCACTTAATCACTACCCTTCGTTTATATAAACATAAATTTCAGCCAAACACATAGAACTTAGTCAACCAAGAAATACTTTTATAATTATTAAAGATTACTAGTGATCACGTATCACGTAGACATGTATACCAATATTATTGTCTCTACTTATTATCTATCAAACACCTTTAAATAGTCTAAATGCATATAATTTCTAACAAAATTTCGGCAGCACCTCCTCTGTTTATAGGACTATCCACCTGTTTTCAATACCAAGAATAGCCACTAATATTGCTTAATACATGAAAAGAGCTGCCTTGACTTGCAGTAAACACATAACACATAAGAAAATCCGCCTTGACTTGTAGTAAACACATAAGAAAACTTTTAGCAGGATTGCTAATTTACTATACATAAAATACGTTTAATAAGACTTACAGGATCAACTAGGCACGAAAAGTTAATAATCAATTATCACATTATAAAAATATAAATTTTAATAATATAAACACATATACCCGAAAAGTCGAGGCATACATAGATGTATCATCAAAATTTTACTTCTAATCCTCGTAAGATAATTACTAACTTGTAAACCCAACAATCCAAATCAAACATCAATCAACAATTAAATTAAAATAACTTAGTGGTCCCGATAGTTACTACCAACACAAAATTATATCCGAGTCTCATATACAAATTCACATTTAACAAGCACGTATAATACGCACATATAACAACCGGCTAATTATAGACACAATCCTGATTTTAAGTATTAATATTAGTAGAAATTAACTAACATTAATCCGAATTTAAGCATCCAATCAACAACTCAATCCGACCCAAATAACCAAAATCATAATAATCGAATTATATACACGAGACTGGGTTATACCGCGCTAACACAACACTGGAGGCTGAAGAACAGGGCTGGATTCGTCCGAAAACAGCAAGCCTGCGTCTGGATTGCCTAGGAACTCGAAGAATCGCGGGTGAATTAATCAGAAGAAACAACACAGTGGTGGTGCCGGCAACTGGCCGGAGTTTGAACAGCTGCGGCGGCGGGTTTCGGGGGAAAAGAAAAGAACGGGGAACAAAGGTGGAAGAGGAATGGAGGAGATATGTACGGGAGAGAGTGTGAGAGATTAGCAGAGGGGGTGAGGAGAGATTAACATGGAAATAAAAGGGAAAGGGGAGAACTGGAATTAAAAGAAAAGAATGGCGGTGGTACAGGGCACGTGCTGCAGCTCTGGCTTGCCACGTGTCTCGTTTATGCTGAATAATCACTAATCTAAGCCTGCTTTTAATCGATTATCGGAATAACTTGTAACAAAATATCTTCGAAAAGTTACTGAAATATTTTTATAAATCCCGGAATATTATAAAACGAATAAAATAAAAGTCTCAGGATTTATGGAGCATTATTGAAATTTATAAGCGATTTAGAAGTTAAATGGACTTGGAAAATATTTTAAAATCAGATTTTTATCAAAATAATATTTTGACAATTTTGTAAATTCCTAAAAATAATTATTCTAATTATGAAACGATAAAAATGATTTTTAAGAATGGTTTTGTATTTCTTATAAATTCAAATTGGAGATATTTCTTATTCGTCGAAATTTGAAAAGTAAATAAATCATTTTTAAAACACTAACTCGATACAACAATTAATAGTTCACACAAGAGCAAATATTAAATCAACACTTAACCACATAATACGTAATTTTTATATAATATGATTTTTTTTTTTTGAATTTAAATTATAAATAAAATTCACAGTCGTTATAGACTCCCCCCCTTAAGAAGATTCTGTCCTCAGAATCTGGTCTAAGCAAATAAGTGAGGATATTTGGCTAACATATCGCTTTCTAGTTCCCAAGTAGTTTCCTCTACTCTAGGATTCCTCCATAACACTTTGACAATAGGTACAGATCTATTTCTAAGAACTTTCTCTTTTCTATCTAGGATCTCTATCGGTTGCTCTACATATGAGAGATCTGGCTGAATTTCTACTTGCTCATATTCTATAACTTGATTAGAATCTGGAATGTACTTCTTCAGCATTGATACATGGAAGACGTTGTGGATATGTTGCATGTGGGGCGGTAGTGCTATTTCGTAAGCAACGTTCCCTACTTTCTTTAAAACTTCATAAGGACCGATAAATCGTGGACTAAGCTTTCCTTTTTGGCCAAATCTGACTAATCCTTTCCATGGTGATACTTTCAACAAAACTAAACTTCCAACTTCAAATTCAATATTCTTTCGATGCAAGTCCGCATACTTTCTTTGTCTATCTTGAGCAGTCACCAATCTCTTTTGAATAAGTTGAATCACATCCTTGGTTTGTTGCACCAATTCTGACCCTAATATCTTCCGTTCTCCTACTTCTTCCCAACAAACTGGAGATCGACACTTCCTTCCATACAAAGCTTCATAAGGTGGCATTCCAATACTGGCATGATAGCTATTGTTATAAGAAAACTCAATCAATGGTAAATGATCATCCCAATTTCCTTTGAAATCCAATGCGCACACCCTGAGCATATCTTCTATTGTTTGAATTGTCCTCTCACTTTGTCCATCCGTCTGAGGGTGGTACGCAGTGCTCATCTTTAACTGTGTTCCTAAACATTCTTGAAATTTGGTCCAAAATCTGGAGTTAAACCTCGGGTCTCTGTCGGATACAATCGAAACTGGAACTCCATGTCTAGCTACGATTTCATCCAAATACAACTTAACCAACTTATTTAACGGGTACTTTTCATTAATTGGGAGAAAATGCGCCGACTTCGTTAATCTATCAATAATAATCCATATGGCATCGTGGTTTGTTTTGGTCCTTGGTAATCCAACTACAAAATCCATAGCAATATCCTCCCACTTCCACTTTGGAATCTCTAGGGGTTGTAGTAATCCACTTGGTCTTTGATGCTCCGCTTTCACTCTTTGACAAGTATGACACTTACTCACCCAATCAGCTATTTCACTTTTCATCCCTGGCCACCAAAAATTTCTCTTTAAATCCTGGTACATCTTGGTACTCCCTGGGTGGATAGAAAATCTCGAACTATGAGCTTCTCGTAAGATCTCATTTTTCAACTCAGTCACGTTAGGAATCCATATCCGTGAAGAAAATCTATACACCCCGTCATTACCTTTTTCAAGTACAAATCTCTTCTTTTGTTAATTGACCATCTTGATTCATTACCTCTTCTTGACATCTTTTGATTCTTTCCAGTAACTCTGGCTGAAAAGTAATTTCATATAATCTTTCTTGAACTACTCCTGGTACACATACTTCAATCTCCAATTTTTCCAATTCCTCAGACAATTCCTTCGCAATGTCAATCATATTTAATCTTTCCTTCCTACTTAGCGCATCTGCAACTACATTCGCCTTTCCAGGATGATAATTAATAGAACAATCATAATCCTTAATTAATTCCAACCATCTCCGTTGCCTCATATTTAGCTCCTTTTGAGTAAATATGTACTTCAAGCTCTTGTGATCCGTAAAAATCTCACACTTTTCTCCATACAAGTAATGTCTCCATAGTTTCAATGCAAATACAATTGCTGCTAATTCTAGATCATGGGTCGGATACTTTTGCTCGTGTGGTTTCAGTTGTCTAGACGCGTAGGCAATAACTCTATCATGTTGCATTAATACACAACCTAAACCCTTCAAAGAAGCATCACTATAAATCACAAAATTTCCTTTTTCATCCGGCAATGCTAGCACTGGAGCAGTTACTAATCTTTCTTTCAATTCCTGAAAACTCCTTTCGCATTCATCCCTCCAAACAAATTTCTCAGTCTTCCTAGTTAACTTGGTTAATGGTGTTGCAATCTTCGCAAAATCTTTTACAAACCTCCTATAATATCCTGCTAATCCTAGGAAACTTCTTACTTCAGTCGGTGTCTTTGGTTGTTCCCAATTCATCACAGCTTCAATCTTTGCTGGATCCACCTTAATACCTTCCTTACCAACTACGTGACCCAAAAATTGAACCTCTTCCAGCCAAAATTCACATTTTGAAAACTTAGCGTACAATTGCTTCTCCTTTAGCCTTTGCAAAGTAATCCTTAAATGTTCTCCGTGTTCTTCCTTTGACTTCGAATATATCAAAATATCGTCAATAAACACAATCACAAATTTATCCAAATACTCCTTAAACACTCGATTCATTAAATCCATAAATGCTGCTGGCGCGTTAGTCAAACCAAACGACATCACCAAAAACTCATAGTGCCCGTATCTGGTTCTAAATGCAGTCTTCGGAATATCTTCAGGCTTAATCTTCAACTGGTGGTAACCAGACCTTAGGTCAATCTTCGAGAAACAAACTGCTCCTTTAAGTTGATCGAATAAATCATCGATCCTTGGCAATGGGTACTTATTCTTAATAGTTAACTTGTTCAACTCTCGATAATCTATACATAATCTCATACTCCCATCCTTTTTCTTAACGAACAACACTGGAGCTCCCCAAGGTGAAACACTTGGTCTAATCACTCCCTTATCCAATAATTCTTGTAACTGCTTCGCTAACTCCTTCATTTCCACCGGAGCCATTCGATACGGAGCTTTCGATACTGGCTCAGCTCCTGGCACTAACTCAATAGAAAATTCTATCTCGCGAGCTGGTGGTAATCCTGGCAACTCATCTGGAAACACTTCAGGAAACTCATTTGCTACCGGAACCTCCTCCAGATTAGGTGCCTTCTTTTTAGTGTCTACTACATGAGCCAAATACGCCTCACATCCTTGTCTCAATAGTTTCTTCGCTTGCATGACCGTTAAAAACTTCTTTTCTTGCCTTTGTCCTTTAAAAATTACCTTACTTCCCTCTGGAGTGAACAATACTACCTTCTTACCCTTACAATCTATCTTAGCTTTATATTGAGATAACCAGTCCATTCCTAGTATGACATCAAACTCTCCTAACCTAAAGGGTATTAAATCAGCCATGAAACAATTTCCTGATACCTCAATCTTACATTGAGGGCAGACTTGATTAACTGGTATTCTATCACGATTTGCAATTTCTATTATCAACGCCTCCTCTAAATCATTTATCTTACAATTTAATTTATCAACTAACTCCACGGATATAAAAGATTTCGATGCTCCTGAGTCCATTAAAACTTTAGCAGCTACGGAATTAACAGAAAGCGTACCTGCTACCACATCTGTATCCTTAGACGAAGTCTTCTTTGTCATGTTAAAAGTCCTAGCATTAGGCCTCTTCCCTGATGTTGATCCTTGCACACGTACCATTGCGCTTGCCAGTGCCGGGTTCTTGCAATTATAGGTATAATGCCCAATTTTCCCACAATTGTCACACCTCATTGCCCCTTGACTTCTACACTCATTAGCGTAATGACCCCTCTTATTACATTTAAAACATACTATGTTCAATTTTCCACACATTCCTGAGTGCTTCTTCCCACAATTCTTGCAGTCTGGTGTTGGAGGTTTCACTACACCTTGTTGATTCTGATTCGGGGGCCTATTAAACTGCCTATTAACATTCTGCCCCGGGTTCTTAAATGCTTGATTCCTATTTTGTTGGAAATTCTGCCTCTTCTGGAATCCTTGTTGAGAACTTCCTTGGCCTTGACTTCCTTCAATTGCTTCCACCTTCCTTTTCTTACTCTCTTGCTCCTTTTTATCTAAAGTGTGCTCTCTTTCTATCACCATTGCTGTTTGAACCACATCAGCATAAGTCTTCAATCTTAAAGCTGCCACACTAATTCTAATATCCGATCTTAGCCCTTGTTGGAATCTTTTAGCTTTCTTCAAATCAGTATCCACGTAGGCTGTGACAAACCTTGCCAACTCCATAAACTTCTTCTCATACTCCGCTACACTCTTATCTCCTTGTTTTAACTCCAAGAAGTCCAACTCTAGTTGGCTTTGTACATGCTCCGGAAAATATTGCTCTAAGAACAGTTCAACAAACCTATCCCACAAGATCACATCATCTCCTTCTAGAGCTCTTACCGATTCCCACCAATAATTAGCTTCATTTTTCAGAAAGTAACTAGCATAATCAGTCTTCTGATCCTCACTTACTTTTGCTAATTTGAAAGCTTTCTCAATTTCCTTCAACCAAGACCTTGCTTCAATAGGTCCTTTTGATCCATCAAAGTCTGGGGGCTTAATTGCTTGAAATGACTTAAACGTCGACATCGGTGCCTCTACTTGACGATTTTGATGCGGCTGTTGATTTTGCTGCATATATTGTTGTTGCTGCTGAACCATATTTGTCGCTTGTTGCTGTAGCAACTGTAGTATCTGATCCATAGTTGGTTGGTTTGAAGTACCCTGATTTCCAGGATTGCTCGGTGGTGATCTTTCAGATGACATTTTCTGTTACCACAAACAATCTGTTTTAGCAATCTGCTTCATTTATTTTTGAGATAAAATATATAAATATGTAGTCCTTTGAAAAGTGCAAATTCACTATCACACATTGTTTGCTAGTCCAAAAATTCATAAAATGTCATCCAAAATAGATCTTCACAATATGCCAACTACAGATCAAGTAACCACAATTTCTCAACAAATAGCAACATATCATAATACGGATAGCATACTAGTACAATCCTTAGCAATAATTAAGATCTTATATAGCCTATCATGCACTAACCAATACACAAGACTCTGATACATGCTGACCCTGGTTGTATTAATGTGGATAGTTCTAATAGTCCTGGTCCTTTCTGCAACAGTCTATATTAGGTCCTAACTCAAGCACGTAGTTCAGAACTAAACAATGACTCTAAGCTATAACACTATATCCTAACCAATATTTATTAAAACTACATTCTGTAATCTTAACTTTCAACTCAACATGAGTTGCTGACTCAATCACCTAGTCCAAATATCACTAATAAGGGTAGACTCTCTACCTAACCTAACCTAACACAGTGACTTAAACCTGTCGCTCTGATACCAACTGTGACAGCCCAGAATCCGGGGTGCAGATTCGGTGTCACTAAAAAGAATAAACTAAACAATAAAATAAACTAATGACAGCTGAATAGATTAACATAATAAATATTTACCATTACACCCCTGACCAAAGATCTTGCCAGGTTTAAGTCTGCGAAAGGTTTAAACTGTTACTGCAAACGAACGACGACATAGGTTCCTTACTACATGAGTTTTCCACTACAACCATACTGACACTATAATACAACTTCAAAGAAACAAGTCGTACTAACTAATCCACACTTAGTCCAAGACTCCTAGCATCATCCTGCGATTTTCCTAGCACAAAAGATAACTCTGGGAAACCTTATAAGCAGCTGCTCTAATCCTTGGCATCTGAAAGGGGTTAGTTTGAAAATAAACAGGTATGAGCCAAAGAAATGCTCAGCAAGTATAACAGAATGAAATTGATATTTGTTGTACAGCAATGCCATAATAAAGAAGTGAAAATATTTAAAACTGCAGAAATGAATGTATAAGCAAATATCTCTTGAAGGCAGGATAACCTCTCTTTAACTATTCACAATTTTATTGGGCTTTAAAAATCATTGGACACCTGGCTATAACAGATGATCAGTCATGCTATAGTCCATAAACCAAGCTTATTCAGCAAGGTTGACAAATATTACGAATTCCGGTAATCCGGGCTTAAGGAGCCACCTTTCACGCTGGGCCGGTGCCCGAGCCTCTTACGCAAAAACAACCCAATAGTTTAATTTTTAGAACAATCTGCAGTTCCATCATGTAATTCAAGAGCCAAAATAACATTTTGTTAAAACAATTTCTTTATGCATATAATAGTGTAGAGTCGATACCAAAAGTGTTATCCGTTCAACCAAAAAGTTTGGAAATACTAGATATGCTTCACAAGAGAGTAATTGCAAATAATTTGAATCATGATATAAAGAAGGTTTTAGTATCTATAGGTACTAGAGAAGTAGGGTAGAAATACTTGCCTTGATAATAGAATGCTAGAGATAAGACTGCACTATACTGTTAGGCTCTCTAACCGGAACCTACAGGATAGAAGACTGGGTCTTAACTATTTGAATCCAAAGTCATATCCTCAATATCACTTAATCACTACCCTTCGTTTATATAAACATAAATTTCAGCCAAACACATAGAACTTAGTCAACCAAGAAATACTTTTATAATTATTAAAGATTACTAGTGATCACGTATCACGTAGACATGTATACCAATATTATTGTCTCTACTTATTATCTATCAAACACCTTTAAATAGTCTAAATGCATATAATTTCTAACAAAATTTCGGCAGCACCTCCTCTGTTTATAGGACTATCCACCTGTTTTCAATACCAAGAATAGCCACTAATATTGCTTAATACATGAAAAGAGCTGCCTTGACTTGCAGTAAACACATAACACATAAGAAAATCCGCCTTGACTTGTAGTAAACACATAAGAAAACTTTTAGCAGGATTGCTAATTTACTATACATAAAATACGTTTAATAAGACTTACAGGATCAACTAGGCACGAAAAGTTAATAATCAATTATCACATTATAAAAATATAAATTTTAATAATATAAACACATATACCCGAAAAGTCGAGGCATACATAGATGTATCATCAAAATTTTACTTCTAATCCTCGTAAGATAATTACTAACTTGTAAACCCAACAATCCAAATCAAACATCAATCAACAATTAAATTAAAATAACTTAGTGGTCCCGATAGTTACTACCAACACAAAATTATATCCGAGTCTCATATACAAATTCACATTTAACAAGCACGTATAATACGCACATATAACAACCGGCTAATTATAGACACAATCCTGATTTTAAGTATTAATTGTTAACGGAGAAAACTGGTAGGTTAACAAAGATGAGGTTCGCGGCGTGGATCAAGATTTCTGTTGGCGAGAATGTAGGAGATGGTTGGTTGTTTGTTATGGGGTGGCTGCAATTGTAAGCAAAGGGTTCAAGATTGCTAACTGGAATAGCTCTCAAGAATGATCGATGCCTACAATCTGCCTACGTACCCCTATTTATAGGGGATCAAGCCGTTACGTAGTTCTTTCTCCCAAGAGACCCATGTGGGCTGGGCCTCCCCTTCTAGAATCTTCCTCCTGGAAGGGGCCCAATACGATGAGGCCTAGCCCCTAGGGCTTACCCCAAATGCAAGGGCACTAACCTACTCCCCGACAGGGACAACCCGCCAGACTACAGAGATAGGACCTCCCAGGGAGTCTTCATCTTTATCCTCTACCTCCCAAGGAGGACAACTCCCCAGACTACAAGGTAGAGTCTTCTTCATACAACAATGAGATCTAATTATGCTCAAGGGCGTCCCCCTAAACACAGAATATCCCTCATTGCCCTCCGGAATGATGATAAAATAAACCTTCTTCGGTAAGTGGGCGCGCCTAAAGATAGGGCGCGCCCTGTCTTTTGACAGGGTTACTCTGAGACTGGTCTATTCTTGACTTTCCTGGCCCAAATAGTCTTTCTTCTGTGAGCTTGGCCCTTTAAACAAGTCTTCGCAATTTCGTATATAACAACTACCCCCCAGATCTTGTCGTTATTGAAAATGTCGGCGAGATCTTGATACTTTTATCTCCTTTCAGCTATCTTTGTCTTAACGAGGCGCGCCCTAGGTTTATGATTGTCGAAGCCTTTGTTGGGTACAGCTGTATCCCACTTCCTGCTATTTTTCCTTTATTTTAATTCTTTATTTTCCTCCCAGGTATAAATACCCCTTTTTCTCATTTCTTTACTCATCTTCATCACAATTTTCATTAAAACAAACCCTCTCCGTCGCCGTCGCTATTTGTCGAGCTCCACCGTACGCATCCGTCCTCCATTTCGAATTCTGAAGCTACCTTTCAACTCGTCTCTTCACAAGGTACATTTTCATGTCCTTATCTTCCCTTTTTACCGTGTGGATTGTTGATAATGAGCATTTGACCTTTTGCCTTCTTCGCTGTTCTTCATGTTCGCTTGTATGTATATGTGTATATATAGTCATTTGATCTTTACCTGTTTAATGTATGATAATGATGTTTGTGTTTGAGGCCTTGAGTGAGAGACGTTTTTATACATAGGCTTGTACGGTTCCACTTCTCCCGTGATATGTATGTAATATAATTAGGGTTACATCAGTTTATCCTTCCTCTGCTAGAATCCTGCCCTCTTATTAACATGTAGGCGCGCCTCATGTTGTGGCGCGCCTAATCATCCTCTTAACCTTTATTCACACGTGCATCAGGATAATCATACCTTCTACTACTCTTTTTCTCTTATATTCCTTCCAGAATATTCTTTTCAAATCTTCCATCCCTCTTCATTTGATTCATCTATGTATTGGCGCGCCCAGTAATTCATCTTTATCTTTCTTTTCTTTTTGCAGCTAGCCACACTGGGCGCGCCTACTTTACTTTCTCCTACTCCATTACGATCCTTTCCACACCAATCTTCTATAATCATGTCTGAGAGTGGTGCATCTTCTCCTGAACTTCAAGATACTCATCATATGGACATAGAGGATCTTCTGGACCAAGATGAGCGGGATCTTCGTGTCCCTGCTAATCAGAAAATTTCTCAAGTTATCGAATCGGATGAAGATCAGCAAGATAATGCTGAGGACAGCGGTCCTGAAGTCAGTATGGATGAGGAAAACACTGAAGAGGCTGAGGCAGAGGCCGAAGCTGAAACCTTTTACCATGATTTGAATGACGAGACATCGGATGATGAGGCGCGCCCTCCTTCTCCCTTGCCATCTCCTAACCCTTATGCTCATCCCCGTATCTCCGAACATGAGCTAGACTTTGACTGGGATGAAGACAAAGAGATCCGAGAGACCGTCAAGGTAAAAGCTCGAAAGAAAGCTGGTAAATTGGCATGCGTAGGTTTGTCTTCCACTGCTTCTAATGCTGAGATTAAGTGGTGTTTGAAATATTATGATAAAGGCTGCATCTGGGCGCGCCCACATCCCTGGATGAGGCCCCATATTTTCGATTATAATCCTAGGCTACGGATCCCAAGGATGGTCCTCACTCCAAAGCTGGTTAAGCTAGGCATTGGTCCCCCTCTGCATCCCTACTTCAGATCCATTCTTGAGTGGTTTGATATTGCACCCATCCAACTTTCTCCCAATAGTTGGAAACTGGCTATTGCTCTCTACATGCTATACCAAGATCACAATAAACGCGCGCCCACAATGGAGGATCTAAGTTTCTTCTTCAGATTGGGCGCGTCCAGTCTCGGCTACTTTTATTTAGTCGTGAGGAGATCCCATAACTCCACTGGATGGTCTGAAGGCAAGACCAGTAATGAAAAGAAATGGAAAGAGCCGTTTTTTTATGCTTGGCCAGAAGAACGGATCAGAACTCAGTTCAACACCTCACCCAGTAAGTATCTTTGGGCGCGCCATATCTTTCCTTTATTTCTTTTTACCAATATCATGTACTTAGATATTTTTCTTTTTTCCTTACCCAGTTGAAAGAAAACAGTCTTCTTTATCTGGGCGCGCCAAAAGGCGCGCAGAGAATATTATTAACCTTCCTTACGAAGCCAAAATTATCAATCATTTAGTCACTACCGAGCGTCTAAAAGAATATGGTTTCTTAAGCAACGCGGTAGGAGATATATGTCCATACCAAGATTTTTATGGGGGCAGACCCATAAAAAGGAAAGCAAAATCTGTTGAGGAAGTCGAAGCCGAAGAGGAAGATGATTCTGATGAGCTTGCCAGTCAGGGCGCGCCCGCTTACGGTTTTCTTTCTTCTCTTGACTTGTCGATGCTTGTTTGTTTTACCTTGTTTACTACTACCATTGCATTGCTTATTATATTTATTCCCATTTCTGCATTTATGTTACTGTCCGTAATCGTTTTACTTTGTCTATTTTCTGCAGATATGTCTCTCCCATCCGGTTTTGGAATCTCCACTGGGCGCGCCAACTCTCAAGGCGCGTCTGGTTCTCGACAGGCATCAAAGGTTTCCGTGAGCCAGCCTATTCCTCAAAAGTCTTCTCCTAAGAAGAAAGACCTGGAGAAGAGAAAGCCCAAGGTCACCCTCGCTCTTGATCCATCAAAGAGGCAGAAGGTGGGGGAATCTACCTCTGAATTCCCCTATGAAGCTCCAGTTACTGCTGCTGGTGACTGGTTTGCAAAGATGGCTGACGTCTACCTCGGTCCTGGGAGATTTCACAACTGGCAGCAAAGGACGGGCGAGCAAGCGGCGGAAGCGTGTAGGCGCGCCGCAGGTGAACTGTTCTTTCATCTGACCTGCAACCCTTCTGACACGGAGAAACTTAAGGCGCGCCTTGATGCTGCGGAAGAGGAAAATAAAAAGATGAAGAAAAAGTTGGAAGCATCAGAGAAAGATAAGTCCTCACTGGAGAAGTTCAAATCTTCTGCTGAGAAAGATATAACTAGGCTTAAAGCAGATGCTGACAACCTCAGGATTGAGCTGAACAAGACTGCTCAGGAATTGACATCTGCTAGTGGAAAGGCACTGTCCTTGGAGAAGAAACTTGAAGATCTGGAGGAGAAACAGGCTGAAGACAATCGTCTAGCCTTTGCAGATGGGTTCCGCAGCTATGTTACTGGATTTCTGGCCGTGGACCCAGAATATGACTGGAGTAAGTTTGTTCCAGCTACAAGAGATTGGATTGAAGAGTTTAAAGTCCAGGAAGCCAAGGCTATAGAGGAGAAAAGGTTGCAGATTGAGCTGGAGACTGCTTCTGACTCCGCCAAGAAATTCTTGGAACAGGCCTCTCCACTTGAGGCGCGCCAAGACTACCAAGAGTCCTTGGAGAATCCTATCCCTAGGATTGAGTCAGGCGTGGATGCTTCTCAAGATCCTCCAGCTGTCGAGACGGCTGATACAACTGGATCTCAGCCTAACCTTAATGATTCCTCCCAAGATCAGGCCTGATTACTTATATGGTTTCCTTTTGTTTATCTCTGTATCGTTCTGAACTTTATTTGGGCGCGGGTCCCTGTAACCCATGCAAACTGTAATTTTAACATTTTTAGCCCCAAATCGTGATCTGGGGCGCGCCCTCTGGCTACGAGACTATTTTGATATTTTAACTTACTGATGAACCTGGTATGATATTTATTTGAATTTCTTGTTTATTGCTCCCACAACATTGATAGGGCACGTCTAATACTCCTCTTTTCCTTCTCTGCTGACATTTTCTTTCGCGATATTGCTTGTTCATAATTCCCTACGGCATCGTGGCGCGCCCCATGCTTAGGCGCGCCCAATCTGGATTCCTTCATAACTTTAACCCATTATGTTTGTTTCTTCCTGTTCCTGAAAGGGTATGATTAAACATATACCGATCGCTTTTGCTTTATTCTTATGAGAAGCCAGAGGAATGAACAATCTTTGCTTTGGGCGCGCCTGGTGTTTGGGCGCGCCCTGTGTTTTCAGGCAGTGAAGAGCATTAAAAAAGTCTTGCCATTATATATTGAAAAATGATTACAAGGGGTGTTTCTGCCATATTTATTGGCTACATGTTGCTATTGATAATACTTCTTCAAGTGCTCAGCATTCCATGCTTTGGAGATGGGCTCCCCCTGCATGTCCTCCAAGTAATATGCTCCTCCAAAGATCTCAGCTCGAATACGGTAGGGTCCTTCCCAATTTGCACCAAACACTCCTTGACCTGGCACTTTCATTCCTGGCATCATCTTGCGCAACACCAAGTCTCCCACTTTGAAAGGTCTGGGCTTGACTCGACTGTTGTAGAACCGGGCTGTCCTTTGTTGGTATGCTGCCAACCTAACTTGCGACTCCCTTCTGACTTCTTCCAGCATATCTAGATGTAGCCTTTGGTTGACAGCATTGTCTTCTTCCTGAAAGTGGTCTCTCCTAAAAGAACCGGCTCCGACTTCTACTGGAACCATTGCCTCGCAGCCATAGGTTAACATGAATGGCGACTCCCCAGTGGTTGTCCTTGGCGTAGTGTTGTACGACCATAGTACCATTGGAAGCTCCTCCGGCCAATCTCCTTTCTTCTCCTCCAATTTGGCCTTCAGCGTGTGTTTGATGATCTTGTTGATTGCTTCAGTCTGTCCATTGCTCTGTGGATGATACACAGCTGCAAAGTTCCTCCTTATATTCAAGTCATCACATAACTTCTTCAATTCTCTGCTATCAAATTGCTTCCCATTATCAGATATCAATTTGTATGGGATACCAAATCTACACACAATTGAATTGAATACAAAACTTGTTATCTTCTTAGCAGTAATGGTTGCTAGAGGCGCGGCCTCGGCCCATTTTGTAAAGTAATCTACTGCCACTACTGCATACCTGACTCCTCCTTTGGCTTTTGGAAGCTCTCCAATGAGATCTATCCCCCACAAAGCGAATGGCCATGGGCTGAGTAACGGAGTCATACTTGCTGCAGGACGAGATGAATATGTGGCAAATCGCTGGCACTTGTCACAGGCTTGCACGAACTTGCTTGCTTCACTCCTCATAGTTGGCCAGTAGTATCCTTGCCTAAGGATCTTTAGTGCAAGTGAACTACCCCCCGAGTGATTGCCACATATTCCTTCATGTACTTCCCTTAAGATATAATTGCACTCTTCCCCAGCAATGCACTTCAGCAACGGCTGGTTGAACCCTCTCTTGTACAAGACACCATCATATATCACAAATCTCGCTGCTTTGTATCTGAGACTTCTGGCTTCCTTTATACTTTCTGGGAGTTGACCCTCCTGGATGAACTTAAGTATTGGAGTCATCCAAGTATCCACGACTTCCTTCTCTACTTCCATCAAATCTCCTCTGAACCGGGTGACCTTCTGTGCTTCTGACACACTGGGCTTCTCTTGAACACAGAATTGGATAGTTCCTAATAACTTGGTGTCCCTTCTAGAACTGGCCTTGGCCAAGGCATCAGCACCTTCATTTTTCTCGCGAGGAACCTTTTCCAAATGTACTTCTCTGAACTTCTTCATCAGCTCTTGCGTATGGGTCATGTATAAGTTCGTTCTCCAACCTCGAGCCAAGAACCCCCCATTTACCTGGTGGACTACCAACATCGAATCACTGTACACAATAAGGTTCCTCGCCTTCATCTCTACTGCTAGGGCTAGACCATTGATCAAAGCTTCATATTCTGCATCATTGTTGGTTGCAGGGAACCCTAGGTGGATGGCACTTAACAATCGACACCCCCCGGGACTAACCAAAACTATACCGACTCCAGCTCCGTCAGAGTTGACAGCTCCATCGACATGCAAGTTCCACCAGGTGTCATCTTCTACTAAAAGACCTTTAATGGGTTCAACAACTGGACTATATGGTACTATTGCCCATCCTTGAGCATCATCCTCAAACTCCAATAAGAAATCAGCCAGGGCTTGGCCTTTGATAGTAGCCCTAGGCTTGTAATCCAAGTCAAACTGTCCTAGCTCCACAGCCCACTTCATGAGTCTTCCCGTTGCTTCTGGCTTGTGCATAATCTGACGGAGAGGGTACGAAGTCCTTACCTCAATCTTATGTGCCTGAAAGTATGGACGAAGTTTCCTTGCCGCTAAGACCAAGGAGTATACCAACTTTTCCATGCTAGTGTATCTTGTCTCAGCATCCAGTAGCCTTTTACTAACGTAATACACCGGGAATTGGACATCCTTTTCCTCCTTTACAAGAACGGCGCTGACCGAGTATCTTGAGACAGCCAGGTATAAGACCAATGTTTCCCCTTCAACGGGCTTGGCCAAGAGAGGCGGCTTTCCCAATTGTTCCTTTATCTTTTGGAAGGCCTCTTCACATTCATTCGTCCATACGAACGTCTTTCCGGCCTCCTTGATTGCTTTAAAGAACTCTTTGCATCTGTCTGATGACTTAGACACAAATCTATTCAATGCCGCTATCCTCCCTGTAAGGCTCTGAACTTGCCTCACATTCTGAGGAGACTTCATACCAAGTAATGCCTTGATTTTTGCAGGATTAGCTTCGATCCCTCGATGATTCACCATGAACCCCAGGAATTTACCAGACTCAACCCCAAATACACACTTCTGGGGATTCAACTTCATCCGATACTTCCTAAGTATGTCAAAC
Organism: Daucus carota subsp. sativus; assembly: GCF_001625215.2. Classification (NCBI taxonomy): domain Eukaryota; kingdom Viridiplantae; phylum Streptophyta; class Magnoliopsida; order Apiales; family Apiaceae; genus Daucus; species Daucus carota. Next base: position 14,563,600 of record NC_030387.2, read on the forward strand.
ATTTCAGACAAGTGCCGAATGTGATCTTGCGCCTCCTTGGACTTGACCAACATGTCATCTACATAAACCTCCATAGTCTTACCAATCTGGTCTTTGAACATCATGTTTACCAGGCGTTGATAAGTTGCACCAGCATTGATTAGTCCGAATGGCATCCCTATATAGCAATACAACCCCCTGTCTGTTATAAATGAGGTGTGTTCCTGATCTGGCTCATGCATGGGGATCTGATTGTATCCTGAATAGGCATCCATGAAACTTAACAGAGCGTGTCCTGCTGTGGCATCCACCAACTGGTCTATCCTCGGGAGTGGAAAACTATCCTTTGGGCATGCTTTGTTCAGATCTGTGAAATCAACACAGGTTCTCCACTTCCCATTAGGCTTCTTGACAAGGACCGGGTTAGCCAGCCATGTAGGGTAGAATGATTCCTTGATCAGCTTAGCGCCCAACAACCGGTCAACCTCTTCCTTTAATGCTTGGGCCCTTTCACCACTAACAGGCCTTCTCTTCTGTCTCACCCCTTTCTTGATAGGGTCAATGTTCAAATGGTGACTCATTACTTCCGGGTCGATCCCAACCATATCAGCATGACACCAAGCAAAAACATCCAAGTTGCTTCTTAAGAAACGGATTAGGCTTGCCTTCAACTCTCCTTTCAGCTTAGATCCTATTTTCAATGTTTTGGCCTCTCCAGCCTCTCCAACCTGGATTTCAATGGTATCTTCAGCTGGACCAGTCTTGGTTGACTCTAGGGGCAGCCTTGGGTCTAGATCAGACTCCTCTTTGGCTCCAGATGTCTCCCCTTTTTCCCATATAGAGCAAGGCTTAAGCTCGGCATCTGAATCAACTTCCATTGGTTCTTTCCCTTTTGATTGCCCGGGACTATCTCCTTCATCAGGAAATTGGACAAAGTAAGTCATATTGACCTCCCCACCAGTGTTGGCAACAAGGGGCTCCTTCAGTGGTCTATTTTTCTTGAAACCTTTAAGAGATTGCAGGTAACACTCTCTGGAGTCATATTGGCACCCCCTCACGACTCCAATCCCTCCAGGTGTTGGAAATTTCATAGACAAATGATATATTGATGTGACCACTCTCATTTCTTTCAGTAACGGTCGCCCAATAATGACATTGTGTGACGAGTCGTGATCTACAATCATAAAATCCATAACCTGAGTGGCTGAGCATGTTCCCTCTCCTAGAGTTACCGGGAGCCGGATTGTCCCCTTTACTTTTACAGCCTCTCCGCCGAATCCATAGATATAGACATCCTCAACTTTCATGTCCTTATCAGGGAGGCCAAGCTTCTGGTAGGTGCCATAATAGAGAATGTTGACAGAGCTTCCGTTATCAACGAGCACTCGATGAACGTTCATTGGACCAATACGAAGAGCGATCACCAGGGCATCATTGTGCGGGTGGTGAACCCATCTGGCATCTTCTTCTGAAAAGGTAATGTCAATGGCTTCGCCTCTAAAGACCTTAGGCGGTCTAGATGACAAATTATGTATATTAGTTAGGGGCCTACCTTTTGCTTCCTTAGCATATCTCTCCATAGCCCTGGTCCCCTCACCGGCCAAATGTGGCCCTCCGAAGATGACATGAATGCTTCCTTCCTTAACGAATTGGATATCCTCTTGCTTCCCCCTCTCTTGATCGCCAGTATAGCCAAGCCCCCTTCTGTCCTTGGCTCGAATATCTCGTCGGGATCGGGCTTCTCGTACTATCCATTCATTAAGCTGGCCTTCTTTGATTAGCAATTCAATCTCTTCTTTCAGTTGTCTACATTCATGGGTATCATGCCCGGTTGATTCGTGGTATTCACAGTACTTGTCCTTATTCTTAGCTTGCCAGGAATTTAGTGGAGCCGGCCTGCGGAAGAGTCCCTTCTCACGATTAACCTCGAAGATGTGATCGATTGGCGCGGCAAGTGGTGTCCAGCGATCCTCCCTTTCTTCATGGTCTCGAGGAGGTGTATAATTCCTTCTATACATGGTGTTGACCCGGTTGGGGCTTCGTCGCCTTCCCCTTTGCTCTGGACTTGGGGACCGGTCCCTTCTCTTTTGTCGGGCCTTACCCGGGCTCCTCTCATTCTTTCGACTTTCAGCCAGCGACTGTTCAACATTTTTGTATGCTTCAGCCCTTGCATATAAATCTGCCAGAGACTTGGGATCATTGCCTTGCAAGTGCTTCCAAAAATCAGTTCCCACTCGAAGCCCAGCCACCAAGAAGCTTTTTAATGTCTCATCAGTTGCTCCCCGAACATTGGATGACTCTGCATTGAAACGTTTGAAGTAGGCATGAAGAGTCTCTCCCTCCTTCTGTTTGATATTTGCCAGAGTGGTGACTGGTGGAGCATACTTGACGGTTGCCTGGAACTGAGTCAAGAACATAGTCTGCATACTTGTCCAAGAAGTGATGGATGCTGGTTCCAATTTCCGGAACCATTGGTAGGCACTATCTCTGAATGTGGCCGCAAGAAGTCTACACCTAACAGGATCCGGTATTTGGTAGACACCCATTTCAACGTTGAACCTTCCAAGAAACTCTACAGCATCTGAGTTGCCATGAAACTTTAAATCAGAGGTGGTGTTTCTGTAATTGGCTGGCAGCGGAGCCTCTATCACTTCAGCAGAGAATGGCGATAGGGCTTGACTCGAAAGAGACGTTTGGCTTCCGTCGAAATGTGCCAGAAGTTTCCTTAGGCTGTTGACATCAATAGCTCCAATGCCTGGAATGGTCTGAACGTTTGGCTGTGACAGAGTCATCGATGGTAGTGTTCCGGTGACCATGAGATCACTTGCCGTGGCAAGAAGACTGGATTGATTAGCGTGAGTCTGAGCAGATGGGGGCGCATTGGCCTGAGATGAGGCTTGAATATGAGGATTGGCATGAGCATTGGCCTGAGACGAGGCTTGGATGTGTGGATCGGCAATGGTCTGATCAAGATTTGCCTAACCATTCATTATTACATATTCTACTACTACCAGAACGAAATATAATATAACTTTTACAATAATTTACAAAGAAGAGACAAGAAAAGAACCTGATGATGAGTCTTTCCGTTGCCCGGAGACGTCGCATGCTCGCGCGTTCCTCCCTGACTCTGCCGTCCTTCAAGCACGATCGGGTCTTGCTCCGATCTTCCTCCCAAACCTCGGGGTTCTTGCGATCTGTCATAGCTTCTTTGGTCTGACCCATGCGGAATCTCCTTCCTATGTCCTTCTCGACCCGTGCCTGCCGTTCTTGACCCGGTATTCCCATATTCAGGTCTGCTTTCAAGATCTTTGATCAGGGCCAAAAGATCCGCCCTACTGACTCTTCCTCGGTATCTTTCCGCCAGAGCGTTAACATCTCGACTGGCCTCCTCCAGATGTGCGGTCGCTCGTCTATCTTGCGGGGGTCTTCCTCCGTCCCTGGCGCCCTCTCCTCCGGCGGTAGTCTGGCCGCCTGACGCGAATAAGTTTCGTGGAACAATAACAGGCCTTCTATCATCACGATGGCCTGATTGACTTTCTTCTTCAAAGGGCTGCTTCCCGGAACGATGTGTTCCGGGAACAAGGGACTCCAGTTGAGCGACTCGCTCTCTGAGCGCTTGCTGTTCTCTCGCCTCGTTTCTCAAGTAGTGCAACTCCTTAAGTAGCTCCTCGTTGCTTATGAATATCGGCGGCGAGCCGGAGATGGGGCGTCTCATAACGCCCGACTCTCCGTCTGTTATGATGATTGCTCTGTCCTGGGAGGCGTTCCCGACCGGCGTGTTGTCGACGGGAGGGTTATCGCCTATCCCCGATCTAGGATCGGGGGGTTGGTTCCCGCCGGGCGTTGTCTCGCCGTGATTCGACATCTTTCTCCTCGATGGAAAATCTTGAACTACCCCCTCCTTCTAGCGCCAATTTGTTAACGGAGAAAACTGGTAGGTTAACAAAGATGAGGTTCGCGGCGTGGATCAAGATTTCTGTTGGCGAGAATGTAGGAGATGGTTGGTTGTTTGTTATGGGGTGGCTGCAATTGTAAGCAAAGGGTTCAAGATTGCTAACTGGAATAGCTCTCAAGAATGATCGATGCCTACAATCTGCCTACGTACCCCTATTTATAGGGGATCAAGCCGTTACGTAGTTCTTTCTCCCAAGAGACCCATGTGGGCTGGGCCTCCCCTTCTAGAATCTTCCTCCTGGAAGGGGCCCAATACGATGAGGCCTAGCCCCTAGGGCTTACCCCAAATGCAAGGGCACTAACCTACTCCCCGACAGGGACAACCCGCCAGACTACAGAGATAGGACCTCCCAGGGAGTCTTCATCTTTATCCTCTACCTCCCAAGGAGGACAACTCCCCAGACTACAAGGTAGAGTCTTCTTCATACAACAATGAGATCTAATTATGCTCAAGGGCGTCCCCCTAAACACAGAATATCCCTCATTGCCCTCCGGAATGATGATAAAATAAACCTTCTTCGGTAAGTGGGCGCGCCTAAAGATAGGGCGCGCCCTGTCTTTTGACAGGGTTACTCTGAGACTGGTCTATTCTTGACTTTCCTGGCCCAAATAGTCTTTCTTCTGTGAGCTTGGCCCTTTAAACAAGTCTTCGCAATTTCGTATATAACATTAATATTAGTAGAAATTAACTAACATTAATCCGAATTTAAGCATCCAATCAACAACTCAATCCGACCCAAATAACCAAAATCATAATAATCGAATTATATACACGAGACTGGGTTATACCGCGCTAACACAACACTGGAGGCTGAAGAACAGGGCTGGATTCGTCCGAAAACAGCAAGCCTGCGTCTGGATTGCCTAGGAACTCGAAGAATCGCGGGTGAATTAATCAGAAGAAACAACACAGTGGTGGTGCCGGCAACTGGCCGGAGTTTGAACAGCTGCGGCGGCGGGTTTCGGGGGAAAAGAAAAGAACGGGGAACAAAGGTGGAAGAGGAATGGAGGAGATATGTACGGGAGAGAGTGTGAGAGATTAGCAGAGGGGGTGAGGAGAGATTAACATGGAAATAAAAGGGAAAGGGGAGAACTGGAATTAAAAGAAAAGAATGGCGGTGGTACAGGGCACGTGCTGCAGCTCTGGCTTGCCACGTGTCTCGTTTATGCTGAATAATCACTAATCTAAGCCTGCTTTTAATCGATTATCGGAATAACTTGTAACAAAATATCTTCGAAAAGTTACTGAAATATTTTTATAAATCCCGGAATATTATAAAACGAATAAAATAAAAGTCTCAGGATTTATGGAGCATTATTGAAATTTATAAGCGATTTAGAAGTTAAATGGACTTGGAAAATATTTTAAAATCAGATTTTTATCAAAATAATATTTTGACAATTTTGTAAATTCCTAAAAATAATTATTCTAATTATGAAACGATAAAAATGATTTTTAAGAATGGTTTTGTATTTCTTATAAATTCAAATTGGAGATATTTCTTATTCGTCGAAATTTGAAAAGTAAATAAATCATTTTTAAAACACTAACTCGATACAACAATTAATAGTTCACACAAGAGCAAATATTAAATCAACACTTAACCACATAATACGTAATTTTTATATAATATGATTTTTTTTTTTTGAATTTAAATTATAAATAAAATTCACAGTTGTTATATGTAGTCTCTGCAGCCGACACTTGTGTTGGAATTTGTAGCACCCGAGGATTATTTCTAATACAAAGAATATTCCCCGACTTGCTGGAGTTATTTATTTACGATTGATTTAACATGGACTGAAACAAAGATTATCCGCAATTAAATTAAATCAAAGAAAATTGGTACGACGTATTCAACCCCCCCCTTCTACGTCTGATTGGACCTAACATGTTGAAAATGAAATTTACGGTTTACTAAAACATCTGGAAATCTCGTACCAACAAAGGCAGCAACACATTTAGCATTATAGCTGGTGTCCGGCAGGTAGATAGCCGGAGTGCGTTTGAACGATAATAAAAATCACATGTGCCCACCTCTTACAAAAAATATTTGTTCATAACATTAGGTCTCTGAACTCAGTTTTTGCAAGTCCTCTAAACTTTGTACTATCCATGAAATTACCGTGAGGGTCAATTGTGAAATTACGAGGAAACCATTATCTTCATTTTTATTTTTCAAAATATTTGTATTTAGTTAGTTAAGCAATTCGAAAACAAAATGACTAATTATTTAACTTCTTATTTGTTTTCCAATCTGGTTGCACGATCTATCGAGGGATTGAACTGCTTCTTTCTAAATATTAATGAAATCCCCTTTAATTTTGGGAAAAAAAAATAACTACAGTAGATTAGTTCCTTCACACGTGTCTCGTTATATTATAATAATATTTTATTTGAACTAAGAAAATATATAAATTAAAAATTTATGAATAATGTAGGTAAGTTTAATTAACACCATAATTTATGATAAAATAATTAATTAATTTTAAGATGAAAATATTTAAATTAATAATCAAAATTCAAGTGATATAAAAAACGGGGTGAATCATATAGATATTTAAAAGAAAAGGTTTATATTTATTAAACAATATAAAATAAATCAGGTCTTTTTTTATACATAATCAAGTTTGAAAAAAAATTTGCGAAAATTCTATCACCTTTTAAAACAAATTGCAAAAATACTATATTTTTGAAAATATTTTCAAAAATATAGGGGTTGCATGTGCAACAATATGTGCAACTGCTAGCAACCATATACATTCAGAAATGCAACTTTGAAAAAAAAATTAAAAATTATAATTGTTTATATAATAAGTTGCAATCGATTGCAAGATAGAAAAATAACCCTTGCGAGACCAAACATTACAACCTAAAAAATAACTAAAACAATAAATTAGAAATCAACTCAAAAGCAACTCAAAATTCAAAATCAATTAAATTATATCTGTGAGTTTTGTATGTTTAAAAAACAAAGGAGAACTTTGGTTTCATAAACAAAACGAAAGGGGTGAGGGGAGAAATCAGCGGGGGAAATATGCCGTGTGACAGCCCAAAAATTCGGGATCAAGATCTGGTGTCACTAACCTTACAAACATTTTCAAAAAAAACCCTGGAATTTCAATGATAAATAAAAGAAATAGAGTTGACCCCTAAAACTTCAGGATCGCACACAGGTTATAATACTGAAAACAGAATATTCTTACTAAATGTTATTACACACTAAATCTCCACTATTAGCTACATTTTGATTAAAAAAAACACAACTAATAATCCAATGTAACTTTTAACACGATATCTCAAAACAAGCTGCCCCACAGTTACAGTTTACAAAACAGTTCAAACTATACTCCCTACGTTTTCCCTAAAGTGGAACTTAGCTAGCTCGGGTCTCCTTATCGAACACCTACGTGCCGCCCTATGCTGACGTGTTGGCTTTGATCCTAGCTGAAAAGGGTTGGAAACAGTAACAAGAGTGAGCAAAACATTGCTCAACAAGATATAATATGAATAAAGTAATTTAATACGCGTTGAAATGAAATTATAAGCTAGGGACGCAATTTATACATGATATAACTAATTAATGATGTCCAACGTTCATAGAAGAAAATGAACTTAATTGAAAAATGAACAACAATACTCAGGATCTGTGTAACCACGAGATTCATTTAAAGCCTTTTCTTTACCAAAACTCTTTCTTTTTATTAACTTACATCCTTCCTTTCAACCAATTATTTAATTCCAATACTTTTCAACTAAATTCATAGACAATACGGGTAATCAGCTGCGTAAAGTCTTCCGTCCCGGGCACCGGATCTAAGTCCCACCGGTAACGAATCTTTCCGGGCACTGGATCTAAGTCCCACCGGCAATGGATCGTTCCGGGCACTAGATCTAAGTCCCACCGGTAACGACACTAGGTATCAAACAGGCATCTAACTGGCCTTCTGGCTGGACTATCTACTAGCCTCTTACGCCAACCTTTTATTTTCAATTCCACGATGCTTTAAAACTCAATTATTACTCAATACATGTTTAAAGTTTAAACTTTGTAATACAGCTCATGAATTAACAAGCTCTCCCGGCTATAAACAGAATATACTTTGATTGCCAAAGTTCAAGGTATAAGTAGATGACACAAGATCATACTTATCTCATAGTATCAATCCAGGATACCTATAAATCAACAGTAATGCCAAGCTGTAAAAGAGCTCAATTATACCTTCAAGAATTTGACTACAAGATAATGAGAACATATCTCTTAAAATGCTATCAACTATAATTCATCAACTTGTTTTAATTACAAGAAGGGATAAAACACGTGCCGCTTTTCACTATCAATATAGAATATGATTACTTGTAATAGTTACAAGTCAAGAATAGAATACTTGCCTGATATATAGCAAAATCTTGAAACGAGTAGACTTTACACCTTATCTGACTGCACACACTTGCCCTTATCCTTTGTTTCAGAACCTATATAAAAGACAGTGTTCAGTTGACGAGCAATCTAAGTCGTCTTCTAAATTACTAATTAAATCTATCTGCTACCTTTCGTATGTGCAAATAAGTAAAATAGATTATTTGCAAGTAAGCAATTAGTAATAGTATATACACGTTGCGTTACATAAGCACGCATTCACTTTAATCAGTACTGGATCTAATAATATTTATTATCTTAAGATTCTCCGAGTCAAATAAGTCATAACACCAAAAACTAACTCAATATCAACAGGAATCAATATTGATTAATACTTAAGACAACTCTGAGTGTCAAGAATAGTTCAACTTCAATGAACATGTAGTTCCCAATACAATCCAGTATCTAGCCAGAATAGTTATTCGATAGTGAAATCTAGGTGCGATAACTTAAAATAATTGATGCGCATAATCCATAAATAATTCACACCACACGCATCAGAAATCGATCATAAATCACTTTTTAAATATAAGATGAAATCACAATATTTTCAAGTTACTGTATTTAACACAAATTTGAATCAAAGTGTATTATCCTCCCGCCATACTCCGGGGTTGCACCAAGGTCCCATCTGCCCTCGGGTCCCATAGGTGTACATATCTATTACACCCCTTTTTATCTCCAGGTTTCCTATTCCTTTAAGGGTCCTGTTCCACAGCAACCGCGTGTTAGATAAGGGTTATCTAACACACTGTACGGGGGTCATTGGATTTATATTTCAAGGGCTCAGATCCAATTTTGGGTTTTTAATGTATCCGCGGTTAATAACCGCGGATAGGGAGTTTTCCCTTCCGCGGTTTTTTATAGCGGATACATTAAAATCTCAGATTGGATATGGGCCTTTGAAATATAGATCTAACGCCCCCGTACAGTGTGTTAGATAACCCTTATCTAACACACGGTTGTCAAGGAACATGACCCTTTTTTTAATCAACCACACAATTCAACTACCCCTGTTTATACCTATCCATCTTTCTAATTCTACCCACTACTCAGACCTCACTCCTTCATCTTATATCAGCCTATCCCTTTTTACAACTCAACTTAACACCTTAATTAACCGAGCAATACCAGTGCACACCACCATCTCCTTCACTTGTAAGTTCAACCATCTCCACTCAACTCTCCCTCACTCTCACCCCTGGACTCCCTCGAACCAGCTCCCCCAGCCTCCCCATCCGCAACAACGACCTCACACCAACCCAATCCGCCACAAACACCAGTACATACACAACAGGCACATAAAACCTATATACTAAACCATGGATTTGTTCGATTAACTAAAAAGAATAGAAGAAGTGGAGATTACCGTGATTGATTTCGCCGCCACAAACCCTCACAGTGACTTCGGGATGTTTTCTGTGTTCTTATCCTTAATTGATTCTTTTAGAAATCAATTTATATTTATCAAAATTAAGGCCCCAATTATTACTAAAATAAAAGCTATTTAAGCTTTAAAATAATTTTTGGGGCTCGAAAATATTCTTGAAAGCTAAAATAAAACTTAGCTAATTTATGTAAAAATTCTAGATCGCTTATAAATATAAAAAGAATCTTTTTCTTTTTAAAACATTAAACCGATTTTTATAATTAAATGCTTGCATAATCATTCGAATCACAAAATTAAAAGATTTAGTGAAATGCACTTTAACAACTAATTCACAAAACTATAGGAGTCACCACATAATTGCACAAACTCTATTTATTTATTTTATATAAAACAGATAATAAAATCCGCGAGTATTACATGCCGGGGTGAAGAGAAAGGGGCAGAGTAGGGGAGACGATGTATGTGTGTGCGTTGTATGTGTTTGGGTAAGAGAGCTATGAACAGGGGGATGAATGGCGGCAGAGTGCCTTCGTGTTTAACGCCGACGAGGGGCGCGGTGGAGAGGAAGCTGATGATCGGGCCGGGTGCGTGAGTTTTGTGTGTGACGTGTGTGTGCGTCAAAAGGTGAGAGAGAAAGAGAGAAGTAGGGGGGTTAAGGTGGGAGAGGAGCATAGATAAGTAAAGAAATGAAAAAGTGAATTAGCAAAAGTCGTATTTTTGAAAATAAGATCGAAAAGATAGTATATTTGAAAGATTTTAGAGAGTTTATTTGTAAAAAAGATCAAAAATAGTATACATGACAAATTCTTAATAAATTAACATTTATGATATAGAAAAATAATAAAAGAACGAATTTTCCGTGGTATGCCCATATGCACATGATAGTCACTAACTCTCGTGAAAATACTAGTTTTTTATTGGTGGATGGGTAATAAATGTTAATGGCTCCTGCATCCACACCAATTCCACCAATCAAAACAAACCATTTTCATGAGAGTTCGTGCTTATTGTATGCTTTGGCACACATTAAAAAGATTGATAAAAGAATGACCGAATGAGAGGAAGGAAGGAGTGAAAATCATTGAAGTAAAGAAAGCTGAAAGAAATTTATATTTTGTGCGAAGTTTTTAAAGTTGCATCTAAGGGGGGTTTTGTTTCCGGCTTAAAAACTAGACTTCTGGTTTATAAATTAGAAGTATTTATTTGAACCGTTTCAGGGTTTCTGCTTATTTACCAAACACTTTAATCACTTACTATAATTCTCAATTTGCTTCTAACTTCTACTCTACTTTTTTATTTTAAGTAAGAAACACTTATTTTAAACTCACCCAAATGACCTCTAAGATCTAATCAGATTTGAATTTGACCTGAAAAATTTGACAAATATCATTTTAAAAAAAAAATCGAAAGACAAAATTCAATATAACTTGTAAAAATATCCTATCATTGTAATTTAATACAGGCATTCGCATAAGCTTGTCAGTTGTCATTTCGTTAATTTTGCATGATTTGAGATTTGTTTGGAATAAGGTTTGTAGACAAGCTGAGCCAAATCGGGTTTTATCAAATTCGGGCTAGAGTTAAATTGCTCAAACATTTACTTTGACGTAAATAAATATGATCCACTCATTTTAATACAATAAATTACCGACTTAAATTTTGATATACAAGCAACTGGCAAGGCGGGGAGACAATCTGACCGTCCACCTTCACGTGCTTCCAAGCAAATCGGTGCCATCGCCTCCGTTATCGCCTACCGTCCGCCACGTGTAAAAGTGGACACGTGTCTAAAACTCAACGGTTCTAATTGGATAATAATAAATTATACTAATTTACGAGAATCCACAAGTAGGGTCTCTCTATAAATAATCACCAAATACGCTTTTAGATTCATTTAACTTTTCGACTCTCAATCTAAACACTCTCCATCTCTTTTTAAAAGTACACGCAACATCACACTTTTTATTGAATTATAAATATTTTTATTTATTTATTCCCGTGATATGGCAATGTCATTTTCGCAGCTCGGAGGAATCGCCGGAGCTCCGATCACCGCGGAGTCCGGCAGCATCATCTCCGGAGAGGCGTCCAAGGCGACGGTCTCCGCGTGGAAATCTCCGGCGACGACGACGCTCCGGTGCGCTGTTCGTGCTCCCGGCGGCGAGACGGACAGGATATCGCCGTCGCCGCCGGTGAGCCCGGTGATGCGCGGCGATCTGTCGGCGGCGTGTAAGGCCTTCGATGAAGCGGTGGTGGAGCAGGGGAGGTACGCGAGAGGCGGAGGTGCGCAGGATAAGGGGAAGGGGGTGCCGGTTTACGTGATGATGCCGTTGGATAGTGTGAACATGGGGAATGGATTGAACAGGAGGAAGGCGATGAGTGCGAGTTTACAGGCTTTGAAGAGTGCGGGAGTGGAGGGGATAATGATGGATGTGTGGTGGGGATTGGTGGAGAGAGATGAGCCTGGGGTGTATAATTGGGGTGGTTATCAGGACTTGTTGGAATTGGCTCATAAGTTTGGCTTGAAAGTTCAGGCTGTCATGTCGTTTCATCAGTGTGGCGGAAATGTCGGCGATTCTTGCACGTAAGTACTTTCCCCCTTTCGTTTTTTCTTTTAATTTTAGTTTTATTTTCGGATATAACATATGATCCTGTTAGTACCTGTCAACAATGACCAAATTCGATTTCTTAAGTTGTTAGAATATTTCCGATTCAAGACAAAACTTAAGTAGGAAGATGCGTAAAAGTCTGTCTTAAAACTTCAAAGTGAAGCATTAGATGAGTATGCAAGTAAATATCAAGTGAGATGGAAGCAGCTGTTTGACCTTACTTAGCTCGTAAGGGGGACTATCACAGTTGCTGTAAGATTGAGTGTATACCGATAACTCGGGGAATAACTGATAAGATCATCCTTAAGATTACACCAGTCTGCCTTGCAGATATAGAATTGATACCGAATAGTATTGATCTCGACTCAATTTTAAAGGAACATAATTTTGAATAACTCTTTTTCTGCATCATATAGCAATGTCAAATTGGCCTAGGAGAGTAGTCAGTTAGGTAATCTGAGGTTTTTGGCAATCATTGATGTTAGCAAGTATAAATTGATGTTAGTAATTTGGTATAATTATTCTTCTTAGAATTAACAGATTTCTCTATTTCAGGATTCCTCTTCCTAAGTGGGTTGTAGAGGAGATGGAGAAGGACCCCGACTTGGCTTACACGGATCAATGGGGCAGGAGGAATTATGAATACCTTTCCCTTGGTTGTGATACGCTCCCGGTCTTAAAGGGAAGATCACCTGTGCAGTGTTACTCTGACTACATGCGTGCATTTAAAGAAAAATTTAACCACCTCCTCGGTGACACTATTGTTGTAAGTGCATATTCTTTCATATCTTGTATGTGATCTGTAGTTCATTACACATCTACCTAAAATCTAATCTGAAACATGGCTTATGTAGGAAATTCAAGTAGGTATGGGACCAGCAGGTGAACTTCGGTATCCATCATATCCCGAGCAAAATGGAACATGGAGATTTCCTGGAATAGGTGCTTTCCAGTGTTATGACAAGGTGATCCATTATTCTTTTATAAAAGCATTAGTACTCTTTGATCAATATAGTACACAGTGTTCTAATATGACCTTTCAACTTTGTTACAGTATATGATCAGTAGCCTGAAAGCTGCTGCTGAAGGTATTGGGAAGCCAGAATGGGGGAACACTGGCCCTACAGATGCTGGGAGCTATAACAATTGGCCGGAAGATACCAACTTTTTCCGTAAAGAAGGTGGAGGTTGGGATGGTGATTATGGCGAGTTCTTCCTTACCTGGTATTCCCAGTTACTCTTGGACCATGGGGAGAGGATATTGACGTCAGCCAAATCGATCTTTGAAAACACTGGTGTTAAAATCTCCGTCAAGGTTGCTGGTATCCACTGGCACTACGGTACCCGTTCTCATGCTCCCGAGCTCACAGCAGGGTATTATAACACACGTTTCCGTGATGGATATCTTCCCATTGCCCAGATGTTTGCCCGTCATGGTGCTGTTTTCAATTTCACCTGCATTGAAATGCGTGATCACGAGCAGCCACAAGATGCTCAATGTGCACCAGAGAAGCTTGTTAGGCAAGTGGCTTTAGCCACTCGGGAGGCTCAGGTACCGCTGGCGGGGGAGAATGCACTGCCACGATATGATGATTATGCACACGAGCAGATACTGAATGCAGCATCGCTAAACCTGGACGATGACTCGGGAGCAGAGGAAATGTGTGCATTCACATACCTGAGAATGAATCCGAATCTCTTCCAGCCCGATAACTGGAGACGTTTTGTCGCCTTTGTGAAGAAGATGAAGGAAGGAAAAGACACAAACAAGTGCTGGGAACAGGTGGAGCGGGAGGCAGAGCATTTTGTTCATGTCACTCAGCCTCTGGTTCAAGAAGCTGCTGTTGCACTGAGCCACTAGAAGTACTGGCTGCTGTTGTATCATCTATGAGTTATGCAACTGTATTGTAATAAAGTGACTTGTAGTCCCCCCAATGTAGTTGTGTAATGTGTTGTAACATTAAAAGATAATAATATATTTACATGTAGTAAACAGAAGTTCCACTTGTTCAAATAATCAGTGCTTTTTATGTGATTTATGGATTTAACAAAATTGAGGATGGAGAAAATAATGTGAAGAGGAGATTAGTGTTAGCTGCTGCTAGAAGTTTCGGTATCAGCATGATTGTGAATTTGTCTAGAGATGAATTAGTATTCGTTTAGGAAACGCCAATATCCAAGGAATAGTGGTTGTCACAATTGACAAGGGACATCGAACGTTCTAGGCCTCTTTCCTTCTTGAATCTCTTTCCAAGATTGTCACGTTAACATGCTAAATATGTGGCTCTTAACCACAAGTTTATTGCTTCAGCAACAAACCTGGCAGGGATTTGGCCGAGGAGAAATATTTTCTTTCCGTTCTTGGGAGGATTTAGGAGGCCCAGGAGAAGGATCTATTTGCTTTAATTTTGGGGTGCTTAAAGTAGTTTCATGTGGGGAAGTGTTTATTAGGAGCCAGATTAATCAGTTTCATCTGCAGCCTGCAGGTTATCCATTCCTGCAGTAAATGGATAGTCATAAATCGATAAGATATTCGATAAATAATTTAATATAATATTTTTTTGACAAATAAGGAAAGTTTACCATCCCAACTTAAGAGAGGTGTATTGGATAGAGATTTTAAAACATTTTTTGCATTCATGAAATCCGAGGGTATTCGATTGGGATGTTTGAAATCCATTAAAATCTTGAGGTATTCAATTGGGATTTTAAATTATAATTTAAAATTCGATGGCATTCAATTGAGATTGTTGAAAATCCATTAAAATCTGATGGTATTCAAATGCTGATGGATTTTTTTGAATTTCATAAAATGATGGATTTTGTGACAATCTTCAGTGTATTTTAAGTTTTTTGAAATCCCACCAAAATCAATGGGATTTTAAAGCATTGTGCTTAAATCCTGTCAACTCCGCAACATCTTATCAAGAATCCGCACAAAATCAAAATCACATACAATCCATACTTTAATAATCCATTAAAATCTCAATCGAATACAGCCCCGAAGTTCTCGCTTTCACTATATATCCTTCAAAAATCCTAACATTGCCACTTTGCTTCTTTGCATCATGTGCGGCAGTCCCGTATATGTAATTTATCATTTGCTTCATCCATTTGAAGTATGTTACAGAGCCGTTGTCTAATTGCCACGTGCTAAAAAATACTGAGAATTTTGACCAATTGATCTTTTGGAGTGAGACCAACTCAAATTTTGACAGAATTTCCAACATTCTTTGCGCTTCACTTTCTCTTGCTTTACAGTATAAGTACGAATCATCGGCAAACAACATGTGGGTGATGCTAGGAGCCCGTGTACAGATCTTACCCCTGAATCAGTTTCTGGATTTTCAAACTTGTGGAGCATTGTTGAAAAGCCTTTTATACAGAGTATAAATAAGTACGGAGATAATGGATCTCCTTGGCGTAAGCCTCGACCTGACAAGATTGGACCTATTTCTCTTCGAGCTTGAACGATGTGATAAGGAACTGTTTGGACACATTGCAATATTAAGTGAACCAATCATAAATCAAAGCTCATCTTAATGAGAATAGATTGAAGATAGTTCCATTCGAGGTGATCCATATGCCTTGCTCATGTCGAGATTTAAGACCATATAAGCATCTCTTCCCCTTCGTTTTCATTTTAACGTGTGCATTATCATCACATTATCTAAAATCAGGCTTCCAGATATAAAAGCACTCTGATTTTTTGAGATTACCTGATCAAGCATATCTTTAAGTCGATTCGTAACCACCTTAGTCACAATTTTCACGAGGACAATGCAATACGAAATTGGTAGTAGATCACCAACCATCACTGGACATTTTTTCTCAAGGATCAAGATTATATTTGTAGCATTCAACTCCTCCAAAAGCATTCCAGTAGCAAAAAATTGTAAATCAGTGTAACTATGTCTCGACCGAAAATTTACCAGTACTTTTTTGATGAAATCCGGTGTCATCCCATCAGGACCTGGTGCTTTATCCGGATTTATTTGAAAGAGAGCCTACAACCATATTTTCTTTGACGTCAAAATATCTCTCTTCGGTTTAAAATATTCGTCAAATATTTTCTAACTTCTCTGTTCCTTCTAGACATTATCTCTATTACATCTATACTGCTTCATTTCTGCCTTGCAAAATTTAATCCCGTCACTTAAATTACCAGTTATCTTCCTTCCCCGTATAGCTAAACTGTGACTACAAGTTTTAATTTTTGAAAGATAGTTGTCTCATTGTCACTACTCCAGCCATCCCTAACAATCTCTTCACGCATATTTTCAGTGATCCACAAGTTTTCAAATTTAAAATGAAATGGAGCACTGATACGTGTAATAACTTGTCGAACTAACCCTTCTAAATTATAGAGCTTAGCCATGATAAACATGTTCAACACAATCAAAGCTCTATATTTCATCTCTTCAACAAGTTTCGTAAGGAGCATAACAGCTCTTTTGTTCCAATGGAGAGAAGAACCCGTATTTAGTTTTTCGGGAAATTTTTAAATGAACAATTTCAACGATAAACCTTCTAAATTTTTGACTTTATAATTACGAGTTTAGTAAATATTTTTCACTTCTTTTTCATTTCAATTACAAAATATTTATAATTCATATTTATTTATTTTTTTACATAATACATTAAAATTTAATTAGCGATATCATGATTTTTAAAAAATATGAATTATAGAACTGCTAGGTTCTATACATAAACGCACTTATGTTATAAATAGTACTTCACATATCCTTTCAAACATTTTTTTTATTTTTTTGTTTACAAAAAAAAAATATTTGAAATAAGATTACGATAAATTTTACAAAATTATAAAGCGGAATTAATTAAACAAAACCCGAAGATCACGCACTGACCATCAGACCGTTAGTAGCTTGGCGCCAAGGCCTTGTGGAATACCCACCACTCATACATAGACTGATATACATATACACTATGATACTACTAGTATCTTCTAGACTCGTTTCCACAACATCTTTACAAACTCTCCCACTTTACTCTTATCTCTCCTCTCCCAATGGCAACTCTCCAATCTCACCATCATCTCCTTCACTGCTCCTCCTCTTTCCACTCTCCCAAGCTCCACACTTTCCGAGTCCCCACTCTTCTAAAAAACACCTCCTCAATTTGCAAAAATATCGGCGACTTATCGAATTCTGGCCATGGATTTCACTCGTTTTGTTGCTTTTATCGAAGAAGTTCTGAAATTGAGACGCTTTCGGAGGACGAAGAGATCGAGCGCCCGCCTTTCGATATCAATCTCGCTGTTATTCTTGCCGGTTTTGCTTTCGAAGCCTATATTAGTCCGCCTGTAATTCTTTCACTTCGATATGCTAAACCTCGATAAATTAATATTCTCGGGATCGGAAAAATTTATTATGTTGCGATCAGAAAATATCATTCATTTCACGATATTATTTATTTATAGGAATATTCTTAATTTATCGAGGTTCTAGTATGTGCACACGTTTCTGTTTAGGAGGTTGATGAGAATTAAGTGGATGATATCGTTAGTGAACAAATAAAAAAGATTAATACATTTACTGTTTGTTACTCAAGTAGTGAATAAGTCTTGCTATTTGTATTTGCAATTCATCAGGAGAATGCGGCTAAGCGAGAAGTGGATGCAGCAGGTTGTCAAACACTTTTTCTTTCAGAGTATGTTATTTCTTCCTGTCTAATTTTTCGACCATGGCGAGGGTATAGTGATCTATTATTAAGTTGTTAGGATAGGAAGTTAAGCTGCTTGAGGTCAATGTGGTTATACTTAAGTAGCGCCATTGTTAATAACTTCGAAACTGATTAAATACTCCAATTAAGATGCTAATTTCACTCCCCAATTTTCCAAACCACTTTGCACAATACTTAACATTCCCTTTCTCTGGGAAAAGAATTGTATAATTGTGTGTGTTGGGCCGTAGCCGATGCACAAAACTCCCATATCGACAAGGTCCAGCAAAGGTCCCTATGTATGCGCCTTACCCTTATTTTTCATAAAAGGTGTTTCATGACATTGCATACAGCAAGTTGACATATGAATATTGTGCCAACCAAGGCCATGAACTTGTGTGGTGGGTTTTCTTTTTTCTGATACAAGTAGTTGGCACTGGTGTGGAAACCAGTTTAGTTATGTTTTTCAAAAATGTTTATTTTTCTATCAAGGTTTAACTTTATTTGATCTGCTATAGTCAGGAATAAGGGTAAGCTTAGTTTGCAAGAAATAAAGTCTATTAAATATTCCATGGCGTGTTTGTTATACAGGCAACTGAAAATAAATATACATTGTGTCATTCACTCAAATGCATATATAATAGATTATATTATTCAAAATGTTATAGGAGGCAGCTGGAAGTAAGGACAGTACATATCATTAAACTGTAATTTTATTATATTTGAATATCATATATATTAGTTGTTACTAGGGCAAACAATCTGCAGTTGAAAATGTTCTCAATTCTAATTTGGAGTTGTGATATATATAAAAACCATATGATTCAAGTTTCTCCGTGATCTGCAGATCTTTTCTCCGTGAGATATATGATGGTCAGTTGATTATAAAGCTAAAGAAAGGCTCTAATTTTCCTGCCCTGGATCCTTGGGTATACCATATATCTCAAGCTACCATTCCATTTTATTAGAATATGTTACACAAAGTTGAAGATCTTTATTTGATCTACTTTCTTTATGGCTCAGTGAGCTATGATCAATGCTTACTAGTGATATGTCCTTTCCTCTTTATCTCTTTCCAGGGAACGAGTGATCCATATGTTGTCATCCAACTAGAAAGTCAGGTGGTAAAGAGCAATGTCAAATGGGGGTCAGTTTTTGGGATTACTTCCTAGATAAAATTAGCAATTATGTTATACATTCATGGTGTTGTCCAAATATCATTGAGTGCTCTCTTGATTATAATTTCTTTTATAACCATAATAGCGATACCCTACACCCCCGCCCCCCCGCCCCGAAAGGCCAAGCAATCATTGACAAAAATTAAAAATTGTAAGTCTACAGATAGCTAAGAACTGATAGAAGCAGGTACATTTTAGCTTTATCCCCAGCTGGAAAAAGTTTGTCTCTGAAGTCATAGTTCTGTATGATCTTGTTTCATTTGTTATATATTAATCTCTTGTTTTCTGCATAAGACATATAAGAACAATGCAAGTGAATGTAGAGAAATTTATGAAACTCCATATTAGTTTAATTTTCATGTTTTTCTATATCCTAAAATATCATCTGCAAGTCTTTCGCATTCGAAATTAGATTTATTTTATATGGACATATAATTTCTGTTAGGACAAGGGAACCAACATGGAATGAAGAACTTATTGTAAACATCAAGCTGCCCCCAAACAATAGAAATCTCCAGGTAATTATGCACATATTTTAAAATTGTTTGCATTAATATCCTTTAAACCAAGGTGCTAAGTGCGTTAAGTTTCAATGCATGTTATCAATTACAATAAAGTAGAAATGATATACTCCCTCCGTCCCCTTTTATATGCCCATTTTTCAAAATAAATATTGTTCCTATGTACATGTCAATTTATACTTTCAAAGCAAATTTAATGATAATTTTCCAAATCTATCCCCATAATTTCTACTCCCTCCGCCCCCCTCAATTGCTTGCATGGGGGACGGGGACTAGGCACGCATTTTAAGGCTCTCATAAAATATACTCCTTCCGTCCCAGCCAATAGTATACATTGGGGGACGAGGACGTGACACGGATTTTAATGCTTCAATAAAGTATACTTCTGCAACTTATTTTTAATATTTTTTTTTTCTGTATAAAAGTATAACATTCATATTTTTATACAAAAAAGGAAAATTTTTAAAAATAAGTTATAGAACTATATTTTATAATAGCCTTAAAATGCGTGCTGGACAGTGAAAAACAAACATATACAATTGATTGGGACGGAGGGTGTAGTTTGATAAATTATTTTGAACTTTTTTTTCTTCTGAATAAACGTTTAATGTTTAAATTTTTGTACAGATAAAGAATTTTTTTTAAAATAAGTTGTAAACCTATATTAAAATGCGTGTCAAGGAGTTAAAAAAACTGTAAAGAAATGAGAGGGACAAAGGGAGTATTTCCAAGAATTGACTTGTTTAAAACTTAGTTGAATTCACCATTTTCAAGACATTAATTAGGGGGTATTTAAAAAAAAAAATTATACAACTAACTATTCCTTAATATGTATGATTTTTTCAAAATAGACATGTAAAGGGGACGGCGGGAGTATTAACTTTTGGGGTAGCGTTACACCTTTTTGTCCTTATTATCTTTGGTGAGCCTTTTAGTCACTATTAAACTTGTTTTCTGGAATATCTAATCAGAGACAAATGGCGAACATCTACATCATGTATACTGCTGTATGGTCTTTATGATAGCCTTAACTTTACAGTCATAATCAACAGGATAAGTAGATTTTTATATTACTTTCTGCTAGACATGCTTTATGCATATATGTTTTGGGAATTCAGATCATTGTAATAGTTATTGGTGAACTTTATACTTCATAACACTGAATCTTCTTTCTTTATAAGTGCTTTCTAAATAATATTAGGTTGCAGCTTGGGATGCAAATCTTGTAGCTCCACATAAGCGCATGGGGAATGCTGAAATTAGCTTGGAGTGCTTTTGTGATGGTAAGAATCCGAATATCACACACATGTATATATACTTATGTTGGTAATGGTAAACTATAAAAATTTGGATTATAACAGACTCAATAATTCAATGAGGCTTGAACCCTCAGCCTCTTGTTACCAACAGAAGTGGGGGTTCCCAGTTTCCACTAGCTTACGATGCTTGGGAGCAGATGTATACATACTTAAATTTCATTGCATATAGCTTTGAACAAATAAAAAAAATATAGGCATATAATTGTATTCCTAGCCTAGAGTGGTAAGGGTTTTACTTCACTGACCTTACTGTAGCATCTGTTAATTATTAAGATGCCCATCTTAGAGATTTCCCGGTTACTACAAGTGATCCAATACAGGAAGGGTGCAACTTCTTTTCCACAATTGCTTATGATATGGCAAGAGACCGGTCATATCTACTTAAGTAAAATGCTCAAAATCATAAATTGGGACGCACAACTTCTAATAAACTTTAAGAAGACTGGTTTACGAATATATCTTTTTCCAGGAAATGCACATGAAGTGATGGTTGATTTGGAAGGAATGGGAGGTGGTGGCAAGGTTCAACTGGAGGTAGGTACATTTGTGAAAAAATACTTTTGATCGATTTTGGAATTTAGAGAAGCAGAATGCTTATAAAATCTTATTAGCAGGCATAAAGCTTCCATTTAATGTATATATATCTGTTAAAGGTGTATGATTGATTTATTGGCTGTTCCAAGTCCTTGATCTCAAACTACTCAGCAAATTTCCTTCTTGATACAAGTTCCATACATTAAATTATTTTTTAAGCTATTGTCATTAATGCATGCATATAAACAACTGCATTTTCTTTTACATGTCGGGAGAACAAAGTATGGTCTGCATGGATTTTCAAATGTCCATAATGTTTGATATCTTTACCAAAATTTCCAAACTAGCTCTAGGAGCTTTAGTGTAGGTAAGTGATCAAAGAGCCTTAAGAAACAATATGGGAAGAATATTAGAAGACTATTAGTAGCCCAGCCAATTAATTAGAATTTGTATACTTTATCTTTTAATTTGGGAAACAATTTCTTTGAGAGATTCATGTGGATTAGAATAGTACTTTTGACTTGATGTGTATTGAAGTGGTACCTTAAAAATATAATTTACGAGAATATCATATTGTGTTGAACACTATATATACATTTTTTGTCTGTGTGTATTTTCAGTATACCCCACAAACCAAAGTACACCTTCCTCCCACATCATTAAGTCTATACCACTAGGACTTTTGGAGTCTACAAATTGTTTTTCTTTGAAAACCAGAAAGAAGACTTATAATCACCTTTTTATTGAGACCGCTTTTAACAAAGCATTTTTACATCTTACTGATATAAAAGACCAATTGTAGTCAACTCGTATAAAAGACTAATTGTAGTTAACTTCCAGATATCTTGAAACTCCACATGAATATTTGTTAGCTACTAAAACAAGAGTTTCATAATAATTTATTCCATACTTTTGAGTAAAGCCTTCAGACAGTTTTGCCTTTATCAGCTTTGTTCATTATTGTAAGGTCCATCTTGCATCTTGTAATCGAATTTAGGTCAGCAATTTTTAACCTTCAAATGCCTCGGTATCTTAAGTACCATTTTCTTAGGCTTTTTATCTTACAACCTGCTATTTTCCAGTGTTGGCCCCAGTGCTTCATGAACATATATAGGAGCAGCAAGTTCTAAAACATGAGTAGCAAATGCTCCTTGTTTTAATCAGATAGTCATAACTAAATCTAATGCAATGATGTGTTTGGTGCAAGTTAGGTTAGAAGATATATAAAATTATTAAAGGAAAAAGTGCCCGCCAGTTATTTGAAGTGTCTTTACGTGAGGGGTCTGTTGAAGCTTGTGGTGGAAAGATCAAGCACCTTTTTGCCAAGAACATATATTTCAAGAACTAACCATAGCTTGCTTTATTTTGGTCACTTTCTGTTTCTCGTATTTCCTTTACAAACACACAAATATCGTAGTTCACAATTGTTGTTGCACATTCCCAATTTCACAAATAACGAGAATGGCCAATAATTATGTCAGGTAAAGACTACAATTTTTCAATATATTGGGTCATTCGATCTATCTCTACCGCTAATTGTTTTTGTGGGGTACATATTATGTTCCAAGAAAGTAACTAAATCAAATCATTCAGGAAAAAGAAGAAGCAACAGTTTACATGATAGAGGTATCATCTGATATAGAGCCCATTTGGCATTGGTTTCTAATATCTGAAAACAATTTCTCAGCTCCTCAGGTCAAAGCTAGTCGTGGTTACACCACAACTGCTTTCTTACAAGTGAAACCTTATTAGCTTTAGTATTGTGTTTTTCTGATAGCAGTTACATCAAATCAATAAATCTTAATAAACATGATTTCTTATCTTCCTATCCATGTTACAGGTCAAGTATCGGAGTTTTGATGATGTAATAGAAGACGAAAACTGGTGGAGTATTCCCCTTGTCACCGAATTTCTTCGAAAAGGTGGTTTTGACTCCGCTTTGAGAAATGCTGTTGGCTCAGATTCTGTGCAAGCACGTCAATTCGTGCAGAATGTATTTGGTCAGTTAAAGTCTCTTAACTTACCAGATAACTTGGACAAACTTCGAACAGAAAGTAACGAAACATCTGAAAATTCTATTATTGACCACAACATGCCTCCACAACTGGAGTCTAGATCAGAGTTACCAGAAGATGGCACAAGCTATAAGGAAGATAACAGTATACCAAAGCCCCACCCTGATAGTGTTGATATTGGAAATGAGCAACCTGCTTCAATTGTTTCGCTAGATAATGAGGCCTCCTTACAGTCAGACAGAGATTTTTGGATGAATCTGTCTAACACTGTTAATGAAAATGTCGTTCAGAAACTTGGACTTACTATTCCTGAGAACATGAAATGGGAAAAGTTTGAACTCCTAGACATTGTGAATGAAAATATCATTCAGAAACTCGGACTTCCTATTCCTGAAAATATGAAGTGGGATAGGTTTGAACTGCTAGATCTTATAGGCCTACAGTCCCAAAAAATTGCAGAAACAGCTTACGTAGAATCTGGACTTGCAACTGCACAAGGCCAGGATGCTTCTGAGAGTAATGCTATAACTGGCCATCTAACTATGAAAGATGTGCAGTCCTCATTACTTGACATCAAGAAGATGACCCAAGATGTATTATCCCAAACTGACTCCATTTTAGGTGGGCTGATGGTTCTTAATGCCACGGCAGCTGAAATAGACAGTGAAGCACAACTTTCAAAAGAGGCTAATACAGAAAACGATGAGTCTACCAAAGTAGATAATTCTGAGCACTCCAAGGAAGAAAACGTATCAGGTCCTCTGGATGCACCAATATTGGATGAGGAAAGAGCTGCGGAGATGAAAGAACTCTTTTCAACCGCAGAAAGTGCTATGGAGGCATGGGCATTGCTAGCAACTTCATTGGGCCACTCTAGTTTTGTTAAATCTGAGTTTGAGAAGATATGTTTCTTAGATAACGAGGGAACAGATACTCAGGTATCTCATCCTTCAGGAGTTTTTCTTATCCTTTCTTGACTTGGCGGCTACTTCTTAATTTTCTTTCAAGAACAGTACTGAAGATGTAGAATACATTCTAACAGCACCTCATATTTGTATCAATTACTCACAAGTGCTGCAGGTTGCAATTTGGCGTGATTCTAGTCGAAAAAGATTAGTAATTGCTTTCAGAGGAACCGAACAAGTAGGTCATTTCTATCCTTACTAGTAATGCAATATTAAATTATCAGTTTAAATTCTAAATTGCTAATTTAAACAGGTAAGGTGGAAAGACTTGCGGACAGATTTAATGCTAGTTCCTACAGGGTAAAAGTAGACTTCCTTTTAAGATATGTCTTGGTGGTTGGAGAAATGTTTCACTATTATATTTCTTTGATTCCTTTTATTATATACGTCATCCAGTAGTCCACGTAAGTTGATTTCCATATTGATCTCTGCCTTCTTGATTAAGAACTTTAACTGCTCTTCTGTTATATTTGTAGGACAACATTCCTCAAGGCTAGGTTGTTAAGTCTGGCATCCTAATAAAACCTTTATAGAGATCTTCTAAATGTTCTTGACGTTCTTTTGAACAAACTATGGATCACCCATTTTTGCTGTAAGGAGGGAGACTATGAACGTGGTGTCAATGGGGATATGCCCCATAGGAAGAGAGATTTTCAATGAATATTGATAATATAATTTTTTGGAAGGAGCTACCATTAAAGTTCTAAATCTAGAAATAGTTTCGATTTGACATATAAGATAACAGATGAATGGATCATATTTCCAATGGCTGAACATTTATCTAAATTTCTAGTTGCTTTGCCTTGTGTCTTGCAATGCTTATATCTTGATAAAGGAAAAAGAGTCTGTGTATTTGCTATACTACTGTAAGCATATTTGAAGTACTATATATACATGTGGACTACTCTTATTTCAACAGCATGAATAGTATGATCAGTCCAAAGCTCCTTACTCTTTCTGACTTCTATCGACAGGCTCAATCCGGAAAGGATAGGTGGTGATTTTAAGAAAGAAGTTCAAGTATGATTTGATTTTGTTAGGGTTAAAGGATATAAAAAGCTGGAAAAGTCATGTAGTTCTCACATTCTTTCAAGATTTATAAATCTTTTCTATGGTTTTACAGGTTCACAGTGGATTTTTGAGTGCATATGACTCAGTCAGGACAAGGATCTTATCTCTTATCAAATTGGTAACGGGCGACATGTATGTGGTGATTATGCATATATTACAAGAAACAATATAAGTAATTCAAATCTGATTAATTTTTAGTATGCATCTGTGTCGTAAAAAATCTGAACAGGCTATCATAAACACCTTAGTTATATAATCTTTATTTACTAGTATTTCACCAATTGTAATAACATGTGTTTGAATTAATTTTAATACACGCTGAAATCTTATTGGAGAATATATGATTAATTCTAATAGGCAAAGTCAAGTCATTATATATAACATGTTGAATTTAACTTGTATTTGATTGAAAAATTTGTTTTGAGTCTGGATTTTGTTCTCTGAAAC
Source organism: Daucus carota subsp. sativus (assembly GCF_001625215.2). NCBI lineage: Eukaryota > Viridiplantae > Streptophyta > Magnoliopsida > Apiales > Apiaceae > Daucus > Daucus carota. The sequence goes on from NC_030387.2 coordinate 14,589,688, forward strand.
AAAAAGCCGGAAATCATTTTTATCTTTGATACTCAGTTCGCTGGATGAAAGACCGTAAATTAACACAAAAAGCAAATGGTACAACCTCTTACCTAACACAGCTTTCTTTGTCGACCAAATTGATTATCTAGCGTTATTAGATGTTAAAACACAATATGAACTTCGTGAGGATAATATTTTGTGCACGAACAAGATGAGTTCTAACCTTATGAATGAACTATATTCAACTTGATTGAATAGCCCAACAAAATTTTAAATTTCTTTTTGACACCCTCTCCATTGGAGCTCGGCATTTTATGACTTCTGCTGTTCATCCGAATCATATTTGCCTCCTTCCCTAACTGGTTCCAGAATCCTTAACATGGCTAGCGTTCAAATTTGAAATCCCATCATAAATATTCAGAAGGTTATTTTCTTAAGAATCCATTTTGTGAACTATGTCTTTCTATATAAACAGAGTAGTCAAGATGATTACAGTTTTGTACATATTTATTTATGCATTGCATTGAAACTTATACTGCAGGATATAAAAGTTTATCATGTTTTCTCGCAGCGATGACAGCGGTGAACAGCTTTCCAAATGGCATGTTTACGTGACTGGTCATAGTTTAGGTGGTGCATTAGCTACCCTCCTTGCTCTTGAGTTATCTTCCAGTCAATTAGCGAAGTGAGTGCTTGTTCTTTCTTCTTTATGATAAAACAATCTTTTTCTTATTTATGGCTGTAGCTTGATTCCTCACTAAATTTCCATCCAATTAGCATAATGAGTGCTTTTGCTTTTTTCTTCATGATGGATTTTTTTTTCTTATCTATGGTTTTAGCTTGATTCGTCGCTCACCTGCATTAATATTTTGGTCTTCTGGGGATATAGCAGGGCACCAGATATGTAAAGTTAACAGTAATTATTAAACAAATAAGGTTTTGGTGGATAAACTGCTCAAGCTGATTATAGATCTGTTATTATTTAACGCGATTGAGTTGTAATTAGATTAAAGCATTCATCATTGTCTGTTTCCTGAACAAATTGAACTTTATATGCACAGAAAGGAAACAGTTTTTTTCCCAAGGAAAAAAAAGAAAAAGAAAAGAAGAAAACAGTTTGTAAATTAGAAAGAAGTTCCAAGTCTATGCTCATGTTATTGTTCTCTGATATCACTACATTACTTACTCACCTTTAAAATCTACTAAAGGGACAATCTAAGCTTGTTGATAGTGTTAGTGCACTGGTTCATTCCGGGATTTGATCGCTTAAAGCTGTTGGCCTAAACTTTTACTATGTATTACAATTGGGTATATCAGGTCTTATCATTCTTTGTTATATGTGGTTTGGTCATTGATATGGTTTCCTTTTCTTACTTGATACGTGTGTTGAATGCGTTGATGTTACAAACATAGGTACATAGTGTATAATAACTGGTAATGCTCCTGGTATCTCTTAGGTTTGAACAAAGAAGAAATTCTAGTTTAGAAAATGTTGAAATATAATGAATTGTAGCTATGGATCTTGCCCATGTAAAATTTTAAAATGTAGGTGCTACATGAGCTCAGACTCGGCTTGAACTGTCCAACAGGGATAGGTTACGGGATATATGAATTTTTCCATAATTTTCGCCCAAAATGAAGTGTTGAGTGTCCGGTACAAGTAGTTGATGTAAAATAGGAATTGGGGGATTGGTAAGATGCTATATTTACTTCTATATGCTTGCTAACATATGCTCCTACTACTGTGTTTAGGCGTGGTAATATTTCCGTGACTATGTATAATTTTGGATCACCAAGAGTTGGGAACAGAAATTTTGCGGACTTATATAACCAGGTAATCAATATTTATCATTACTAACGAGTTTCAACTATATTTGTTCCTCCAATGACACAAATTACAATTTATTTGTACTTGATGTCAAAATTTTGAAAGATATAAAACTTTATGTGTCTACTCAATCATGTAATGAAAGCACAAATATATTCTGAAAAGTGCATATTAGGCACACTTTGCAATATTGAGCATATAAAAAATCTGTGTGCAAAAGTGTGAATAAGGCAATATCAACAACAAGGACAGAAATAACTAGGGTTTCAGAGATATAAAAATCCGTTCCGTCAGATTTTCTTGAATTAATTATACAAATCTGAAATTTTCAATAACAGCTTTTGGAACTTTTTACTTGATGATGAAGCTAAATCATTTGCTAACTTTTCTCTATCAATGAATTTCTATGTATACGTGTCCCTATAAAATCAACAGCGCATTAATTATTTTTATTTTTTTCAGGTTATTTTAGTATTACAACTGAACTTTTGCTTAGATGTATCAAACACATTGATTTGCAAATATTAAATGTGAAATCAAAAGGGTGTAACCGATACGTAAAGGTGATCTGAACAACATAAAGCTTTCTATTCACAAGTTTTAATAAACGATTTCATTTTTTCTTTGTACAATCTTTGTTTAAGTTTTGAACTGTCTGTAACTGCAATTAGGTATCCTAAATTCTGTTGGAAATTTTCATGTACTGAAGACTGAGTGCATATCAGGTGAATTTTAAAAGAACCTTTGCTTATATTGCAGAAAGTCAAAGACAGTTGGAGACTTATAAATCGTAGAGATATCATACCTACAATCCCACGTTTAATGGGTTATTGCCATGTCGCGCAACCTATATATCTTTCGACTGGATATATGAAAAGTGCATTGGTAGGTAGTTTGCTTTAAAATGGTATTTAATTACTTGTTGTCTCATTTGTAAACCTACTACTTGCTTACCATTATATCCTTTGCTCAAAAAGTTTACTGCAACATGCATACTGAGATTCCATCAAGATGAAGATCTGCACGAATGTATACTATCTTTCATCTTTTATACTGTTTCTTTTTAGTATTATTACTTTAAGCTAGCTTGATGGAAATTAGGTCCTCGTCCATAGGCAAAACTAAGTTAAAGCTGCAAGTCTGCAGCTAAATGACAAATCCAGGCTATTTTTTTGTTCTAGCCAAGGTAGTCAACTAAAGGCAGGCACGCAGAGACAGGGGGCATTGGGGGTACTTGCCCCCAATAACCTATTTAGTACTTCTATTTTTACTCTATGTATTTTCTGTAAAATTAGCCTTGCCCCCATGGTTGAGGCTTGGGTTTGCTACGGAGATGACAAGGGTTTGAGTCCCACTTTATTTGAACTGCACTCTTAAATATTCACCCCAGCCACACAACAGGCAACACAAACAAGTAAATAAGAGAAGCTCCTGCTTTCTCTATTTTTTACAAAATATGAACCCCCAAATTAAATACCCCCTCTATCAAAATATGAAATGTGTAATTGTGATATATTATATTTGAAATTTATGAGTTTGAAATCCTAGATCCGACTAAAGCATCTTTTTCTGATCTACGAACACTATATTTCAGGAAAATTTGGAGCCCGTGGAAGATGGTTATGAAGCTGATGTTCTTGGCGAGTCAACGCCTGATGCCCTTGTTAATGAATTTGTATGTTTTCTTAATTTTAACTTCTCTCTAGTACGGTTTTAGTAAACTAAAACTGATATTACGTGTGTAAAGTGGGTCGTCATTATGCATACTCAGTTAATTACCTACGTCTACGTCCCAGCTTGCTGATTCTATATATATATTTGACCTTAATTACTGTAATTGGTAAAAACACATTTTTTAACGACATATGTCAATTGGATGCTCTTACCAGTAGTCAGGGGTGGCTATTACAGATCATGGGCAGGGTTTCTGCCCGATAACCGAAAAAGGTTTAAAAGTTTTGTCAACCCGAACCTAAATTTACCTGTTTGACTCAAGGTGCACAATCCTAATTGATCTGAAATGATACGTTTGACCCAAATGACCCATTAACCTGAAATAAATGATCAGAAAAAAAATGAAAAGATTCTAGAGTTTAGACACAAAGGGTGCTAAAAGAGGTCTAGACTCTAGAGTTTGATTTTGGCTTTCACTTTACATATTAAACAACTTTGTGAGATGTCAGGTGTGTGACTGTGTATAAATGTCCTGGACATTCAACTTTCTTAAAAGGAAATGCTTTTTTTAATATAGATTCTACAAAATAAGTAAACAAAAATACATGCCTTACACTATTAATTTTCTTTTTGGTACCAAATGTGTGTGAAATTTGATGTTCTTAACTAGATTGTTTAGCAGGGACTTCACTTTATTCATATAGCGAAAACTTTTTCTTGCTAATTATATAGCAGGGACTTCTACTTATATTTTCTTGTTCATGTACAACATTGACTCACTTAAGATTGCAGATTAAAGGCGAGAAGGAACTTCTTGATAAAATTTTGAGCACAGAAATCAATATTTTCCGGTCAATTAGGGATGGGACTGCAGTTATGCAGCATATGGAAGATTTTTATTACATTACTTTGCTAGAGGTAAAAAGATTCAATCATTACTGTGATTATATGCCTGTTCAATAACACTGATTAAAATAACTAAGTGTCTTTTGCGCTGAATGTTTCTCCTCCCTCTCCTATTTTTTTTTCTGAAAAACAAACAGCATGTGAGGTCAAATTACCAGACTGTTGCTAGCTCAAAACCAAGTGAAGAAGGTAAGATATCAATTAGTTAATCTGCTTATTTGGCTAAAATTAGCTCTGTTTCTCCGCATAGTCATATCTAAACTTGTATTGTTTCTATATTACTGTAAAATATCATGTACAAAAAACTCAAAATACTCGAGTAAAAACAAGTAACATTATTTTTAGGTTCCCTTTTGCAGCCATATATTTCTGATCACCATGTAAAATGTTCTCGTAGTTCATAACATTTGTTACTGTAAGGTCAAGTGAGTCCAATGATGCTTGTTACAGAAGGTTGAACCCGTTGCACTGGGTTGACTTTATCTGTTGTGTATGTATGATCAAGACAATAGTTAACTTGTGGCTGAATGTAGTGACATTGGACTATTATGACGAAATATTGAGATTCTGATGAAATAAACTGTAAATTATAATAATGTCCGGTCACAAAGAAGCAAGCATAAGGGCATTGTAACGTCTAATCAAGCCAAGTAAATTTATTCTTGTTCCTGGCTTGTAGATGGCAAGGAAGAATTCTGGGAAGACAAATTTTGAAGTACTGTCATAGACGTAGGTGCAATTGTTTATCTGCAGTCACCTTATCCATCAGAAAGGGAAACCACAGTAATATGATCACAAAAATTCGACCAGTCAGAAAGAGAAACCATCCGTAGTATTATGATCACAAAAATTCGATCAATCAGAAAGAGAAACCATAGTAATCAACAAAAAATCGAAAATTCGGGGCTGTTTTTGTATATAAACCAATATGCTAGGGCTGATTAGCATTTGTGCATAAGCCATCCATAAGTTGAAAAGTGAACGTTCTTTACAATTTACAAATGAGCTATAAGCCTTCCTAAACGTGTCCAAGATACAAGTTACAACTCAAAATGCAGGCGATGACTCATTAATATGATACTTATTTAATAATTATATTCTATTTTAGATGTTAATTCGAAGCTCTTAAATGGACGGTGACCTTTAACGACTCCATGGAAGCTGGATTTAATAAACCTGTCGACATGTGGTTGAACAAATTGTACAACGAACAAGGTACCTATCATCGCCATCTTCAATCATTGTACTAATACTAATATTGTCGGTTGAGTACTCCCTCCGTCCCAGTCATTTGTATACAAATGGCTGGGACACGGAGACCAAGAAATGTGTAAGAAATGAGTAAAGTTAGATGAAAAGTGGGTATAATGGTGGGACCCGTTTATATTTAATAATAGATTTGAGATAGTGGAGGAAAGTAGTGGGTGTAATAGTGTTTATATTATTATAGAAGGGTGATAGTGGAGGAAAGTAGTTGGTGTAATGATGTTTTATATTATAAAAACTTACCATTTTTGGTATGTATACAATTGATGGGACGTCCCAAAAAGGAAACTGTATACAATTCATTGGGACAGAGGGAGTAACAAAGGGAGACTATTCTGAGAACAGAACAATGGGTTTCAGCAGTGTGCTAATTTGTCACTGCTGTTTTGGGGAATAGCAAAATTTATCACCAAAACAGAAGCAAAGCATTGGATTCTACAGGGGGCAAGGAATATTTATGGTTACAAGGATGTCTGACATCAATCAGTTCAGGTGTCGCATTTAGGACTGGCATATTATTTGTCTCTAGAATGATCATGCTCAACTGGAGTCTTCTAGGCTTATAGCTCATGGTTGGTCTTGCATCAATGCAATATATACATTATGTTAATTATTAACGATACAAGATATACGCACAGAATGAATATTTTAATTTAACTTATTATAAAATAAAATATTTGTGTGAGATGTAACTAAATTTTTTAGTGATCCGGCAAGTTATTTAATTTTTGATTGAAAAGGGCGCATTGCTAGATAACCTAGCATGTTTAGGATTTTATCTCAAAACCAGTCGGCTAGAGCATCTCTAGCAGAGTCTTGTTCTCTAAATAATTATTACATTTTATTTTATAGAATGAGACTTCCAACAACATTTCTTATTTGTATTCTTTATTATTATTATAATATTATATTCAACTTGTAAGTAGGAGAGAGAAATGAGGGGAAGAGTGAGAAAAGGGAGAAAAATAAATATTTTATTGTTTATGAGGAATGGTTCCACAATCCTTAAAAATGAGAAATGAAGTGGGCATCCTAACTTTTAGGGAATCAATAGGACTATGCTGAAGTTGTGTTTTAGAGCATCTCCAGCAGTGTCTTAGTGTCTTCCTTATAAATATTACTCTAAAATATTGAATCTTAGTGATTTAAGACAAGATTTTGTATTTCAACTTCAACAATGTTCCACAATCTTAATGTAACCAAAGTGGCACGAGCTCTGTAACTAACACATGTACATAAATTTATAACCAACGCATGTCTGATTAAACAAACACGTAAATCTATAACCGGAACACACGTACGTAAATCTGATTAAACAAGTTATAAGTTTCCGTGATTGAAATTCCTAGTCATATGCATGATGCGGGACCTGACTTTTTTTGCTGAAATCTTACCGTTATCTATATAACTCGGATGAGCGTCCGGGGCGATGGAGTTCTTAAGATTTAAATCCGTGACCCTTTTGAATGAACAAGTACTCAACTCTTATTTTCTCTAAGTTTTAAGTTTTCTAGAAAAAACTATACGGTACATAGAGGTGTAATTCGTGCTGAGCGAGCCGTGTTTTGAGCCGGACGTAATTCGAGCCAAAGTTAATCGAGTCAAGCCGAGCCGACTTGTTTAACTAATCGAGCCTAAATCCCCGCCCGAACTCGGCTCGTTTAATTTCACGAGTCTAGCCGTGCCGGCTCGTTTAGCTAAACGAGCCGGGTTTAACGAGTCGGGCGAGCCGGCTTGTTTAATTTTACACTTAATCGAGCACAAACCTCTACCCAAACTCGGCTCGTTTAATTTCACGAGTCGAGCCGAGCCGGCTCGTTTAATTAAACAAGCCGGAATTTTCGCTCAAGCTCGGCTCGTTTAGAGTCGAGTCTAGTTAAACGAGTTCGAGCCGGGCGAGCTCGCGAGCCGCCCGACTCGAATTACAGCTCTAACGGTACAAAATCATGTTTGGTCCAAGTACGTGACACGTAGAATAGAGTAACTCTTCATATTTTGAGTAAAGAATTTCCCATATTTTGTGGTCAGAATTCACACTTTCACAGTATTTCTACGTTCCAGGCGAATGTCACAGGTTATATTTGAAATTGTTGTTGAAAAGGTGAACACTCTTGTTTTATGCTTGTCTTCTTCTCTTTTGTTTTCCCCTTGTTTGAACTAGTAGAGAGTCATATAGATATATGCAATCATGCAACAGGGTCTTCTGCATCATTCTTGAATATTCTCCTGCTTCACCAAGAAATTAATGAATTCCAAACTTTTTGTCCCTATATTTATGACACTTATTGCAATTGTCACCTATTCTTTATTGGACAAGTTTATTTGCCAAATAACTGTTGAAGAGCTTTCTTGATATATTTTTATGCGTACTATATATGAAGAATAACTTTATAAAATGATGAGAAATATAACACATATAAAGTATATAAATCTGTGCTGCTTCACTTTCACACATGATACATTACAAGTATATGAATCTTTTTCTGGATTATTGAAGAATTATTGCAACATAGGTAGTATTCACAACCAGAATAAGGCCTCAAAGCAACCATGGAAAACGGTTGGAACTGATCATCATTAGTCGGTAATGCCGTCATTACTGATCTCCACACAATCTGTCACAATCGTTGTTAATTGGTCGCTTATGCCCTTTAAGTCGAGCCACAATGTTGCTAGGACGGTTTTTTTTATCGATAATGGCCTGTTTCTTGTAGTGATTGTAGTGATAGTCTGTGTGACATCCGATCCAGTGTCGCACGGTTTTCGATCGATAATGGCCTGTCTCTCGTAGTGATAGTCTGTGTGACATCTGATCGGAACCTCATTTCTGTTTTGCGAGGGACTTTTTGGAACACTTGGCACTGCGCTTACCCTTCCTGTGGGTCATTATTCGCATGCTCTGCCTTAGTATATCCGCCTCTCTCTCCATCCTGCTTTTTTCCTTCTCCTGTGAAGCTAACTGTTCCCTCAACGCTTCGATGGTATCTTCCTTGGCCTCCAGCTCCCTGTACATCTCGTTTATCAAATTTGCCTCGCCTAGTCTCCAAGTCATCCGCTCTTCTAAGATATCGAAACAAAACAAAAACAAATAACACTCTTAAGTCTCAAACAAACAAAGCTAAGAAATTTCAAGTTCCAAATTGTGCTGCATTGTACCTTGATGTGTCATCTTAATAACATGATCCAGCTCAGTCCTGATGGCCAAATAAAGCTTCTTCCACTTATCAACCGCCTCGTCTCGTCGCGATCTCTCCTCCCTCATGCATTCCATGAGATAATTCCTATTCCCCTGCATTTTCCTCTCATACTCACATTCATCCCCCACCAGCTCCTCATCTACCATAAGCCCTCTGATCTTCACTTCCTTCTCCTCCAATTTCCTCGAAAACTCCTTCACTTGATCCCTCAATCGCTTCCTCTCCATCTTCCACTCCGCCTCCTTGATCACGAAAACCATCTTTTCTTGCTCATAGCTCTGACTCTCCATTTCCCTCATGCTCATTATCTCCTCCATGTCCTCTTTCTGCAGTTTCAGCTTTTCCCTCAGAGCTTCTACCTCGCGGTCCTTAACGTGGGTACCTCTTTGTTTAGCTTGAGACCCTCCCATTAAATCAATGTCGTTGTTAGCTAACTTCACTCAAGAGTTGCAAGAGGTTATATAAGAGAGGGAGATGAAGTGGAGGGTGTAAAAATAGTTGATAAAGGCTCAGGGAGACCGTGAAATGATGCGAATTGAATGCAGCAATTATTCTACGCTCTCATTTCTCAGATCATGAATACAAGTGATAAAGTGCTCGTGATGAGCTTATATGTAAATAGTTGCGTGTTTCATGCAATTGAGAAATGCTGAAATTAATGGGACGGAGCGTACGCAATTAAGGAGAATCAAAGAGATGTCCATGTTTATATAGACGGATTTGTGATTATAATTTAATAATGATAAAAAAGATAAAATAATCTTCTCTAATTCTGTCTCCGTTTTACTGTATTTATTTTTCTAAAATTTAATAAACAATATCATAATTGTTTTTATAAAAAATATGTATCCCTTTATCAGAAAATAAGTATGTATGAAAATTATACATCATCTTTTATCATAGTAAAATAAAATTTATTATTTATAATAACATGATATAGTAAATACTTACTCCTTATAAGATATAGCCGATGAGCAAATTTTACGTAAACAATAATTTTTTTTTTATCAAAGTATTATAAGTCTAATATTTATTCATAAAATGAAATTTTAAATATACAATCAATACTCTTAAAATAATGTGCTAACAGAATCAAGTATCAAATATTTGAGAAAAGATGGAATATCATTTTTACCGAGAGAAATCCTATCACCTACATAAATAATGATTGAAAATGCTGAAAGGTGAATAGTCTTTCCGAGTCCCACAATGCGTCCAAGGACAATACAATGGCACTTGGTAACTCTTGTCGACAAACATAACAGAGGACAATTACATTTAGAATCTGGAAATTTAACATCATTATAACAGGGTGGCTGCGTTTCACGAAACAATACATTTCCGTACAATTTACGATAATAACAATAAAAAGTACTCCGCGGAGAATTATCTACAAATTTGTATAAAAAAATCATGAATATATGGTATAAAAATAGTAAATCATAACCCATGTATATTACGTGCAGTCACATGCAGAAGCAGAGCTTAACACTGTGACATATATAATATAATATATCCGGTTGGTCCGGATAGGTGAAACGTTACCATCAGAATTTAGTTATGTTGTCATGTCTCAGATCGCAAATTGCATGCATGTAGTTGGACTATGAATGATTCATCCTGCTGCATTACATACAAATACGCAATCACTTATTCACTTGATTTGCGCGGCTGTAGCATGGGATATAACGTTAGTCATTCTCATTCGGCTAGCTCCACATGAATCGCACGTACATCATTGGATTCTTAGCCAGGGCCGTCTGGGACTTTTTTGAGGCCCTGTGCTGACTTTAAGAATGAGGCCCTTCCAAATGACAAAACAAAATTTTAATATATTTAAAATAACATGATATCATAAACAAAATTAGACTACTACAACTGAAAAATTGTTTTTTTTAAAGTAGTTAGACTTAAATATGTGTGTGGCCGTGTGGGATTTACTGTTTGTGCAATCTACTAGTTTGTGAGGAGAGAGAAGGAATAAGAAGAGACGTGCATGGCTGGGTCTTGGGAGTTGAGAATTGATTAGTGTTTAAATTAAATAAAGGTAAAAATTAAAGAGATATTAATATTATATTATATTTATCATGAGTATACCAAAAGATAGAAAGAAGTAGTAATAAATTGAGGGCCCTAAATTTTTATGGGCCCTGTGCTGTTGCACTTGTTGCACTCCCTCAAAACCGGCCCTGTTCTTAGCTGTATATATATCTACCATGTTATAGTATTGTATCGATGAATATTGATGTTATGCGATTTGGGAATTTTTTGTATTTTTTTTTCATCCAATATTTGTACACGTGGATGTTCTGATTCTTTGCTCCATGATATGAGCCCAATATAATAATAATATGAGTTTGAATGATTTAAAATATATAAGAATAATAATTAATAATTAAATATTTGAATAATTATTATAAAAATTATGTTGGGATCACAAAGTTAGAAGAGAATTGAATTGAATTCTAATTTGAGTTAGACTTTAGAATTGAAATCTAATTAGATATTTCAGAATTATACTGATTTAATTAAATTTGAGATGTCTATATACACATAGTCATATTATATTGATTATGTGTTCAAGATGTAAACTTAGATCTTGTTTGAGAGCGGATACTTGAGTATTGTTAGATTTGAGTATCATAATTTGATTGACTGTATTATTGATAACAATTTTGATTAGTAATACAAGCTGGGATATGAATTTTCCGCGTCATATATTTTTGTGTAAAAAAAAGGATTTTAGGGTAATGATATTATGCTCTTGATATAATTTTGAAAGTGTTTTGAATCTAATTATTTTTCTTATTATGATCCATCGGGAAATTGAGTTAAAATGAGAAATATGAAAGAGTTTGAAAAGAGTAATTGAGATTTGTCCCAATTGAAATAATAAAAAGAGGTGTGTAACTTTATTTGATATCATGGTTAAGAATAGTGTACAACTATCAAAACATGTGAGGGTGTATGATGTTGTTTTGTGTCTCATGCGCGCGCTGCCACGGCCAAACCATGGTCCCACTAAACCTTATTAGACCCCACTTAGATTCCGTCTAGATTCATCCCCGGTGCCAAATTCCTTACTATTCTATTTAATCGCATTGATTTATCCCCGGTCCAAAATCCTTACTATTCTACTTAATCGCATTGGTTTGTAGTTTAGTAGTTTGTATTGGTGTAGGACTGTACATATATGATCTTACTCCAATACAAACCAAATTAGTCTGCAAACTAAAAACCGCTAGGTACACTCCCAATATTACTATCCCCATACCATAATTACAAACTGCAGTCCACTGCATGACTTCATTTTCTTTCTAATTTTTGGGGTGCCACTGCTGACGTGGTGGGGCTACTAATGGGGCAATTTTCACGTTAGTACTTGCTGACATGGCAACTAACGTGGGGTTTGGGTGGGCCCCTAATATTGACGTGGCTGGTGGTTGAGTCCCATTGCTAATGTGACATTTTGGTAAAAAGTGTCCATTTTGGAAAATTGATTTGCCAACTAGGAGGTACATATTATAAGTTTTAAAAAGTATAAGGAGATCTTTAATCATTTTAAAACTAATTTTTAGTTTTTTTAGGCTAATATTAGTTGCATATAATCATCTACATATATATATGTTTATATATATGTAGGCAATTGTTCAAATATTAATCACTAAAATAAGAACCATGAGAAACTATATGTAAACGACATCATGCACCTATGGTCCGCCCTCGCCTGCCCTCAATCCACCCAGTCCCGCTAGAGCTTCGCCAAGGCTCCGCACACAGGCCCCGGACAGCTTTAAGAGTCGAAACTCGGCCCCATCATGGTCCCACAAGACCCCATCTCGACCCTACTAGGCCCACCTATACATGTCCGGGCCCATTCCGGTCCAAAAACTCTTCTCATTCACCCACCTATAATTATTGTGAATCACATTAGTTTGTATTTAATTTGTAGTTTAATAATTTGCATTGGAGTATGACCGTCCAAGTTCCCTGGAATCCAGGAAGTCATAATAATAAATCACCAAATGTATTAGTCCCTCAGTTTCAAAGGGAAATGTTATATCCAGAGCAATTTTTTAATTTGCAGAGCAATTTGAAAGGATTTGTATTGTCAGGGTGTGATTTGTGTAGATGCAAGGGGAGAGAGAATTAAATTTGCTCTGGAACTAAAAATGTTGCTCTACAAATAACATTTTCCGTTGCAAATCACCCAAATCTCTTTTGTGGTCAATTGGCCAAATTAATACAAAAAAATTTTAAATTGGCATCTGATAAAATTTGTAATACTCCCTCCGTCCTATTTTAATTGACACTTATTCCTTTTTGGGACGTCCCAAAAAGAATGAAACTATTAAACTTACTATTTTTTAACACTACTTTTCACTATTACACCCACTACTTTCTTCCACTATCTCTATTCTATAATAATATAAACACTATTACACCCACTACTTTCCTCCACTATCTCAAATCTATTATTAAAATTTTGATGGGTCCCACCACTTTACCAACTTTTCAACTAATTTAATTTCTTTTACTACCTTTTTCTTAATCTCCGTGAAAATCAAAGCAGTTCAATCTTGTTGGGACGGAGGGAGTATTAAAAAGGACATCTTATCTATTTTAATAAATATTTTCCAGATTATAAAAAGTAAATGATAATCAATATCTGATATAAAAATTTAATTGGACCTCACCTATTGCTATTAGGTTTCCGGTTAACCCAAGAAAGAACATTTTTGACATTTGACAATCAACAAACCAAGCAACACATAGGTGCAATTCAATCACCGGACTTATCTGACATCCCGTCCTTGCGATCGCCAACGTCTCTCTGTCTCAATTATCCGCCTGACGCAACAACAAAGCGGCAGAGATATATCCTAGCCAGAGCGAGAAAATCTGAGAGAGAAAGAGAGAATCAGAGAGAGATTTTCTTAGAGATTGAATTAAAAAAGGGTCTCCGCAGAGGAAAAAGTTGCAGAGGGGACTTTAATATAAAACGCACCCGAAAATTAAAGTCCCATCCACGCTAATTGCACCCTCTGCAACGTTTCTATATCATTATAACCATTTATGTTTATGTATATAAATAAATATAGAGACCGAAGAAGACGACGACGACGAGAGTTATGAAACCCCAGCATGCAGCACCACCGCTTTTCTCGTTATAATACGTCCATTGTCTCTAAATGGTTTCTATGGCTCTGTCTCGTAATTAGGGTTTTATTCGTCCTCGATTTCCGAGAAATGGTAATGCTAATTATGTTTTAATCGATATTTTGTGATTAATTGTTTTGTTGCCTAGATTGACAATTGTTGCACAGATATGAATTTTTAACATGGCAATTTACTTGAGTGAATTATTTGAAGTTTAACTATTATGCCAATGGATTTTTCTCTTCTTACAAGTAAGTGCTGTTTATAGGGTCAAGGCATTTTAATTTAACTGAGTAAGAATATGATGAAGTTTAATCGAGAATCTGTCAAATTTTTTCTGCATTAAGAGGCATTGTTTGGTGAACTTGCAAAAGAATGGTTATGTGCCTGAAAAGCATTGGTTAAATAAGTTTTAAAATTAAGTCTCCACAACTACAGTGGTGACCATATTTAGATGATGTAATATTGATTCTTCTAAGCTGAATTAGCTAATGACAGCTGCAGCATGTCACTCCTCAGTGAGGTACAAAGTGTCGGACTAGACAAATAAGTGCGCCAGATTTGAAAATTTTAATTATTGTGGAAACGAGGAAGACACGGTTATGGGGCGCGACATAATGTATTAAAAAGAAAACAAGAGACCCTAAAAACTGTAATAGTCAAACTTTGATAAAGTATGATTTTTTGAGGGATCTTGCAGATTAGGCATCTTGACTACTACTTTTTATTTTAGGTTCTCTGTTTCTGCCATTTTCTTTTTAAAATTTTGCATCGCAAGTTCAAGTAATATGTGATCTTAAGTTCGTCAAAGTCAACACATGTCCTAACTGTCCGACACGAGTTAAGTGTTGTGTGACTTGTGTAGACACACTGAAGAGTCTGATTTTTGTTTGCGAGCTTCTCAATAAAATTATTGCTTAGACATTTTGTGTGACATTGATGGTTTACTTCATCTCTATTTCAATTTTTGAAGATACTACCAGTAGAAGAAATGAACAAACACCATCAATCTATCAGTATTGGCTGCCTATGGATTGAAACACACAATGAAATGTCATGTTTGATGCATTTAACATTCTTTTGCAGACTACCTCAAAAACTGTGGTAGTTGGATCTCATGTATGGGTGGATGATCCTGAGGTCGCTTGGAAAGATGGGGACGTTACGGAAGTTAGGGGTGATGTAATTACAGTAAGGTGCACATCAGGAGAAAAGGTTAGTAATTTCCCTGTGAAATACAATGAAAAAATTTAACGTTCTCTTTCCTTTGGTAGTAATTTTTCTTCCAAAGTATGATTAAGTCTGATGAATAAATTTATATTATTAGTTTACTTTTTTGTTGCAGTTCCACTTTTTATCTCACTGCTCTGTGTGGCTTATGTATTTATAAGAACTTATAATTGGTGCAAGAAACTAATCTTGAAATATAGCTCATGCTCATTATTTCTTCTTTTAGGATTTCTGGTGAGTGAAGAGGTTCAGTAGATTTATAGGATAGCTTTGACACACACTCATATCAAAGGAAAGAGGTGTAGTATATTTCTGTTCCACTTGCATTATCCCATTCCCACTTTGAACATATGGAATGGCCATAAGATTTCAAATTACTAGGAGTAATAGTTACTGCTGAGACCCTGACTACCCTTTCTAATTTTTAGCAAGTTGATTTGGCCATAAAAGAGAACTTGGGTCCAGATCAGGCTTGCAATTGGATATTACAAATGGGAAAAATATCAAAAGCATCATTTACTTATTTAAAACAATCAAAAAATTTAAAATAAATAGTAGATAAATTTTTTAAAATCTAAAAATATTATCTAAAATACTAGAACTCAGAATCTTTCATTTAGATGTAATACCATTCATAAAAAATGTGCGAAACTCAATATATAATACTTTCAGAATTCCGACTAACGATATAGTGATATTTTCGATACAAATTTTTCTAACGAGTGACTCATTTGGGTCAAGTTTCTGTTTAATGATGATTTTGAGACAATTTAAATAAGTGAATGATGCTTTTGATAGTTTTCCCTTTTACAAATGGTAAATTGCAAAGCATATTCCCCAAATGTTTAGGATTGATATTAAGTAATAGAAAGATGCTCTCAAAGATGCCCTGACTAGGAAGCATGAGTGCGGGTGCGGGAGTGCGGGTGAGCGGTACGTGGATACGGGAATTCGCCAAATTCCAAAATATGGGGATACGGGTGCGGGGGGATACGGCAAATATTAAAATATTATATATATTATATATATATATATATATATATATATATATATAAATAATACATAAGATGCATTTAAGTAGAACAAAATAGTGGAATAACTAAATTAATCATCCTTAAGTCTTGACAATTAAAATACATAAATAACTATTGCAATTTAAGTGATTCAATCAGCATAATCATGGCTTCCATGATTTTGACCAACTAATTTTAAGTTTTTTTTTTTAAAAAGTTGTAAAAAATTACGATTTGTGCCACTCCCGCACCTCCATCCCCGCACCCCTGCGTATCCCCATCACCGCCTCCACCGATACGCCACGTGCCGTATCCCGTGCGCACCCCGCCGCACCCCCAAGTATCCCCTACGCAGTTCTTCACCCAGATGAAGTATCCCTGCTTTCTAGTGCCCTGAGGAGTGAGGATGACACATGGTGCTCCTTGAGAAATTGAGCGGCTTTAGTAACTACGAGGTTAAGGAGGTTCATTGACATGAAAGAACAAAGCAATAAATTTACAGTTATCATGTAATAGGTTATTTATAAAATCCAAGTGTCTTAACTGTACCGGCCCATTTTTAAGAATTGAGAGAGGTAACAAGAGATTATGCAACTAATTGGAGTTCGTTCCTCATTCAGATTAGGGTTCTTGTGAGGGCTAATTCTCTGCGTGTGTGTGAGAGAGAGAGAGGGGGGGAGGGAGGGAGAGAGGGAGGAGAGAGAGAGATCTATCACTGAGATACGTTGGATTTGTCTGTTGAAGTCACAACTAGTGTTTAGTTTTGTTTGTTACCTAATACACTCCGTATCTTTCTAATTTTGTTCATTCCTTCTATCATTTCGTACATAGCTGTCGACATTATGACAATGCAAAAGTTCATTCCTGATTTTCAATACTTGGGAACAAAGAAATTATCAGTTGTTACATAGCATCGGCAAGGAGCCTAGTAAATCTATTACGAAGATTAGTTTATCAAGTTATTTTACCATTTGATTAGGTGCATTATTACTATGTTCTGGCATCCACCAGTTCCATAAGTGTCAGTAGTATAAGAATGTTGAACATAACTCTTTAGTCTAATAAATACTGGCGCACACAAATTTTTTTACTAAATTCATAATGGTTATGTTGTGATATCTATCAAGGATTGTTGATTCAGTAATTAGCCATTAAAATGGTAGCTCTAGGTCTTGCATGTTCGAAATTTGCTAGCCACACTCTGGTGCGAGTGGACCATGCCTCACTATGAAATTAAGTCAAAACAGTTGCCTTGTATTTTGCAGTTTTCTTTGATGTTTCCTCTTTTCCTGTCTTTTTAATTCACACAAACATGCAAACATATACTGCGGGTAATTATAAAAAATTTCCTGGTCATATTTATTAAATGTCAAAAACGAGGTTTTATCTCTATTATATCACTTATACTTTTTATGCTTTAGGTTGTACGTAAAATATCCACTATCTTTCCCAAAGATACTGAGCTCCCTTCAAATGGTGTCGATGATATGACAAAGTTAACTTATTTGGATGAGCCTGGTGTTTTGCAGAATCTAAGCTGCCGATTTGGTGTGAATGAAATATATGTAAGCATCTATATTATTTGTAGTAGCATGTATTTTTCTGTCCTAGTTATATAGGTTATTGTCATGACAACTTCTGCTGATGACATTTGCCATATTTGGGCTGCAACTTCTATGTATATCCTTGCTTGATGTAAACCTAACATCTATAGGACATGAAATTCCTACTATTCTAGATATTTTTGCATCTAATATTCCTCGACACAGGCTGCAGTCATTTCTTGCATCTCATATATACTAGTTTTTTCGGCTTTGAGAATTAAAATTTCTTTTTTCTTGTAGACTTATACAGGCCGTATACTGATTGCTGTAAACCCTTTTCAAAGACTGCCTCATTTATACGAAAAGGATTTGATGAAACAATATAAAGGGGCTGCTTTACATGATCTGAGTCCACACCCTTTTGCTATTGCGGATTCTGCCTACAAGTAAAACTACAAATCTTACTGTCTCTTACTCATTATAGCTATATTGTTGTTACTATGTCTCACATGTTAATGCAATTTTATGTGCAGGAAAATGATCGATGAGGGAATAAGCCAGTCAATTTTGGTTAGTGGAGAAAGTGGAGCCGGTAAAACAGAAAGCACCAAAATGCTTATGCAGTATCTTGCATATATGGGAGGGAAAGCTGCAGCCGATGGACGGAGCGTTGAGCAGCAAGTCCTACAAGTATGCACATCATAAAAAGTTTAATTTGCTTTCATATAATTTACCTAACTTGGAGTACATGATGATTGTGGAATCTGGTTTGGGTTTTTACTTTCTTTTAAATATGTTAAGTAAATACATATAATACTTTAAATTTTTGCAGTCCAATCCTGTTCTTGAAGCATTTGGTAATGCAAAGACTGTGAGAAACAATAACTCAAGGTGTCATGGTTGCTTTCAAAACCTATTTTATTAGCCTCTGAATTTTGTAAATAAGTAATGTGTTCTCGTTTCGACTATATAATACTCTTCGTACTTACATGTGATGCATGGTAGCCGCTTTGGTAAATTTGTTGAGATTCAGTTCAATGATCGGGGAAAGATCTCTGGCGCTGCTATCAGAACTTATCTGTTGGAAAGATCCCGTGTTTGTCAGGTTTCAGATCCAGAAAGAAATTATCATTGCTTCTATATGATTTGTGCTGCACCGCCTGAGGTAAATTTTATTATTGGTTGCATAATACTATCTTATGAATATGTAAATTGTAGTCTTTCTTTAGGTTGAGGTCGATCACAAATAATATAAAAACGAACACGGACACACACACACCCCACTAGTCATCAATGAGCACGAACCATCCTAAACTTTCTGGTGACCTTACCAGACTAACACTGGCCAGACCGCCGAGTATTTAGTAATGCAAGTAGAGCTAATTAAACAGCCACCTCCTAGTGAGCACCTCTGTAATTCAGCACCCACTACCAAGCAGCAACGGAAACCCGATGCATATATACCACAACTACCCAATAATTAGGCACCACTCACTCTCACTAATAATTTTTGGTGGGAGGAAGATCGAATAATCAACCTCTTGTAATTGGAGAAAAGTAAATACTGCTCGGAGAAGAGTCACAAGACCCCTTCAGTTATATTAATGTTTTTTGGATTCTGTAACAGTCAGTTCCTTTGGTGCTATAAGATAAAGTGGAATGCCTTGATATTATTTTGGAGATATTCAAGTGATACTTTGTGCTGATAGCAGCTGAATACTTATTTATCTCCTTTCTATGTGTCAAGAAAATTTAAGATTCTTGAGTACTTACGGAGGGCACTGTCCATTTATTCTGTTATATTCCTGCAAAGAGATATAAACCTATACCACTGAAGCTTGATTATAGGTTATGCAACAGTTGCCTTCGTATTGATTGATGTCCTGCAACTAACTTTATGCATTAGAGAATGAAAGTGCCTGTTTCCTACACAAATTTAAGACCGGCATTTGTAACCATATGTTTCTATATGTTAGAGTTGAGTTCTTCTTACCTATATTTTACTCACGGTCTGGTTGATTAGTGTTTGCTGGTGGTAGTGTTCACAACAGTTTAGACATGTGTGTGTGTATATACATATCTCAAAACAAAATCTAACTTAAATTGTATCACAAGAAATCACTTTTACATGAAGTTTACCTTTAGGATTTAGTTTGCAAATAAACAAAAGGAATTGATGAGAGGAAAAGTTCTCATATATAATTCCAAATAGGCCAATGGCAAGTATAGTGAAGGTCAAACTTATTGGACATGTATTACTCAATTACATGTACTTGAACAAGAGAATTTAAATCAAACTCAAGATCAATGCTAAATCTAAAGTAACAACCCAAATTTAATTCTCATCTAAACTCACAGGCGATTGAAATATGCACAAACAGAATCTAAGAAGTGCTTAAAAGGGACTTTTACAAGTTCGGCATGTGCGAGAGAAAGGGCTATAAAAAAGAAAATTTGCATTGAATTATAAGGCTTTAGATGAAAAATGACCTGACAAATCCTACCACACTGAAACCACATTTAATCTCTTTGTTCTTTACAGTACTGTTTAAGTGGACATGAAGTGGAGCACGGTTGGATAGCTCAGTGGTTAAGAGCTTATCCTCTGTCGTCCCAGGTCCTGGGTTCGACCCTGGCTCACCTCGAGAATATCTTAGAACAGATACTCATTTGTAAGGCTATAAGCCATATTTGTCAAAAAAAAGTAGACATGAAGTGATGTGAGAAATAGAATCAATAGATTATACTTGCTAGATTTTTCTGGAACTTCAAATCACTATAAAGTTGGCTGTACCATCACTAGAGGTTAGCATCTAATATATTGGTGATTTCATAGCTCTATTTTTTTCCGACTCTGGATCTTCTGATATTTTAATCTGTATATAAATTTTGGATTATAGATACCCTTTAATTTTTATTAAACTGGCCAGTAGTTAACTTGTGGTGCATTTTCAAGAAACAAAATATCCCTTTGCGTCTTTTATCTTCTGTTGTTTTGTAGATTGATACTTCACAAGACATATTAGATCCACTTGAATGTCACTTATTTTGGTCCACCCCATGAAATGAAATTGATCTAAGCTTCTTCCAAAAGTTTGAAATACCTTATAGATTTATTTTTGTCTGAGTTGATGGCAAGAAAAATGATCAACTACAATTGTGGTTTCTTGCAGTATACGTCTAAAAGAAGACGACAATTGTACATCTTAAATTATCTTATTTATATTCTCTCAAGACTCAGATTTCCTCTGTCATTAGATTTTTATATATTTGTACGTTGTATTTTATCCTCATATCTCTTTTCCCTGAAAATCTATATCTTTGGCGGTCAATTGTAATAATTGTTTAGATATATATAAATCTCCCCATTTTTAGGATGCTGAAAGGTACAAGGTAGGCAATCCACGGACATACCATTATCTGAATCAATCAAAATGCATTGAATTGGATGCAATGGATGATTCTAAGGAGTATGTTGAAACAAAAAGGGCCATGAATGTTGTGGGAATTGGTCCAGATGAACAGGTTAATGTCCAGATGATGTGCCTTCATTTCTCTATTCTGACGATCGTTTGCTAACATAACTTTTTTAGTAGGATGCAATTTTCCGAGTGGTGGCAGCTGTTCTCCACTTAGGAAATATTGAGTTCAAAAAGGGTGGGGATTCGGATTCTTCTACACCTAAGGATGATCAATCTCGGTTACATTTAAAAACTGCAGCTGAGCTATTTATGTAATTATGTTTTAAGACCCACTTATGTTATGTGCAGATATGAGTACCTCTGTAACATGCTTCTCTTGTTCAGGTGTGATGAGAAGTCACTAGAAGACTCCTTGTGCAAACGTGTGATAGTAACTAGGGGTGAGGCCATAACCAAACACCTAGACCCGGCCGCTGCTGCAATCAGCAGAGATGCTTTGGCAAAAACTGTTTACTCGAGATTATTTGATTGGTGAGTATGATCCGTCTTGTAGATCTTACATTGATAGGTGATTGGTGCCTCACTTCTCTTTATATCGAACAACTCACTTACTTAGTAACACAGGATTGTGAAGAAGATTAATGATACTATTGGTCAAGATCCTGGCTCAAAATATTTGATTGGGGTATTGGATATCTATGGATTTGAGAGTTTCAAGACAAACAGGTGCTTAGCCGGTACGCTTTTGTTTCCAACATTTATATGTACTGCACACCTAAAAGGCGATGGGAAATTTCATTTTCTAGCGATGGTGGGATCTACGGAAAAGTCATATACCTATTGTCTTTTACATACTGAATATCTGTTCATTTGGAAGTTGTTGCTTTATTTATATGTGGGTTCGATTCATAAATGCTCATATTCAGCTGAATAATGTGCTTTATTTTGTATGGGCTTTACTGAATAGCTTGCTGATTTGAAAATGTACTTTCTCAATACATTCTTACATGGCATAATGCTTATTTGGTTAAATAATATACTGTGGTTTCATGCAGCTTTGAACAATTTTGTATCAATCTAACCAATGAAAAACTTCAACAACACTTCAATCAGGTTCATGCATAGACTATGCCTTCTCTTTTCATGAGCAGTTTTAGAGAAACTCTCTTAAGCTAAGGTAGCATGTCATTTTCTCTTTGGCAGCATGTTTTCAAGATGGAACAAGAGGAGTACAAAAAAGAAGCTATTGACTGGAGTTATATAGAGTTTGTTGACAATCAAGATATTCTTGATCTCATTGAAAAGGTTAATGAATGCATATGAAAAGCATCCATGTCTCCCCCCACCTCCCCCTCTTCCAGCCACCCTCCTTTTCCCTTATTTCCATGTTTATGTTTACCGAATGAAATTAAAAATATGATATGTTAAGCCTCCTATAAGAATTTGATGTATTAGGCCCTGATATAAAGATATGTAGAAGGAAGTAAATGGCCAGTTCCCAGAGTTTTAGACTAATTACAAACACTGAAGTGGACAAGGGAAACAGTAGACAAGATGTATATCAACATACAGAAATTGGAATCGTCAGTGTGCTTAATAAATTATTAACTTGAAGGTGAATGACTTAATTTTACTAAAGAAAGGGAGAGTAAAAATAAACTCCGTCCTGGACATTGAGAACTGTAACATAGGAAAAGGTTAAGTCTGACCAAGGGGAATGTAATTTGCAGAAATGGTGAATTTACTTGTAGATTTGCCTAGTGAAGCTTTGTAGAAAGCAGACATATTTTATGAATTCATATTTGTGTTGGGATACTATCTTTCTTAATGATTGAAAACAGATTTGCATGATAAAATAAATTTCGTACTCAGACTAGGCTAATATACTGATATAACCAACTCAAACAGAGCCTCATGAGACTATGGTAAATGACAAATGAAGAATCTAACATATTGGAAGATGATAGAACTGACAACAAATTTAATGTTGTTTGGCAATGCTCAAGTAAATCAGCTGCACTTTATCTTTAAAGTTTGAGGCATAATTAGTGGCAAGACAATTTTGCTTGTCAAAGACAAATATTAAGTTCATTATACGTTCTTGTTCGAGCCCCTGTAAGATCCTACTCTCACTCTGAGACTAAATTAAATTTGTACTAACCTATGGTCTCTATGTACCCGAACACTATTCACTGAACCTAAATATTCGAACCCTAAATCATAATAAAACAGGAATTGATATAAATTGGACACCACCAAACCTGGGATTTCATGAATAAGGACCTTTTTTCAAAGACATTTCTGATGATTAAGTACAGGTGTCTGAGAAGGATTAATCATTTAAATGTCAATTTTAAGTCTGGCAGCCTACTTGTACAGATATAGGAGGGAGTAATGATGTAGCACGCCTCTGATAGCTTTGACTTCATATTTTTGCAAATATGCAGTTTAAATGTTGGTAGACTAAATTCTACCACTATTTCCACAACCTATCACATTCTTTCCATCATGAGGGTTTCTCTGGTCTTCATTATTATAGAGAAGCAGATGAGTGTCTGCGACTTATGTATACAATCCAACTAGTGCATTCTGAAAGAAATTTTTAGACTTATCTGAAATAGACCTTAATGGTGGGTCCAGCTAAAAATTTATGACTTTCGTTACGTGCGATAGAGCCTAATTTTGCAGCTTCCAGGAGTGGAATAGGCCATTTGACAACATGAATCCCCATTACCCCTTTTTAGAAGATGAAATGTTGGGCTTAAATATGCTTATTTTCAAAGTTGTGATTGTAGTTTTGACCTAAATTGACTTGGTTTCCAAATGTTCACTTACTGCACACGCACACATAATCTAGGTGTGTTAATTATATGGAAATTGATTCGCTAATATATTATATCTAATATTTC
The DNA here is from genome assembly GCF_001625215.2 of Daucus carota subsp. sativus. NCBI lineage: Eukaryota > Viridiplantae > Streptophyta > Magnoliopsida > Apiales > Apiaceae > Daucus > Daucus carota. The sequence goes on from NC_030387.2 coordinate 14,613,819, forward strand.
AGAAACCTGGAGGAATAATTGCTCTTCTGGATGAGGCTTGGTATGTTTGCTTCTGAAACCTTGGTATTTATTTTCTCAACATGATTGGACCAAATAAGTAGACATTTATTGAGGCTAACTTGGTTATTGGTTTTAGCATTTTGCCCAGATCAACACATAAAACGTTCGCAGAAAAGTTGTATCAAACCTTCAGCTCTCATAAACGTTTCAAAAAGCCGAAGTTTTCACAGACTGATTTTACGATATGCCATTATGCTGGTGATGTATGTACTTCTGTTCATAGGAGCTGTGTTAGTATTCTCAAAACCTTATTCGAATTCCCTATAATTATAATTTAGTGGATAGCCCTCCCTCATCTCTTGTTAACAAGAGGTCGAAGGTTCGAGCCTCAGTGGAGACATGTGTGCATGATTACTTGAATTTGTGTCATTCGCCATTAACAAAACAAGAAAAACTTCATTCGAGTAGATTGTACCTTAAATAAAGATGGAATAGTTTCAACATTAATAGTATTTTATTCTGCTTCAGGTCACTTATCAGAGTGAATTTTTCCTGGATAAAAATAAAGACTATGTTATAGGAGAGCATCAAGATCTTATGAGTGCTTCCAGGAGTCCCTTTGTATCAGGACTGTTCCCACCCTTACCTGTACAATCTTCCAATAAATCAAAATTTTCGTCAATAGGTTCCCGATTCAAGGTATGTTTGTACTGCTTACCCACTTGTTTGATTTGAAAAGTTTGGTTTCACATTCTGCAATTTTCATTTATGGATTGTCTCCCAACAGCAACAACTCCAGTCTTTGCTTGAGACACTTAGTGCTACAGAGCCACACTATGTTCGTTGTATAAAGCCAAACAATCTTCTGAAGCCTGGTATCTTTGAGAATAAAAATGCACTACATCAGCTTCAATGTGGGGTTAGTTTAGCTCTAAATGTCATTTGTATCTTAGTGATAGTTTGTTATTTTGGCAAAACTCAGAAATATAGATATCCTATTGATATCTTCAGGGAGTCATGGAGGCAATAAGGATCAGTCGTGCTGGGTTTCCAACAAGGAAAACGTTTGATGAATTCAAAACAAGATTTAGATTACTTGAACCTGATATTTTGGGTGGAAGGTTGCTTTATGGACTTCACTAATATGATTTTATGTATTATATGTGTCATCTATTCTTTGTTTGATCTGTAACAGATTTTTGTTTCTGGTTTTCACTCTGAAGATATGATGAAGTTACTGCTTGCAAGAAGCTCTTGGAGAAGACAGGCCTTAAGGGCTACCAGGTATGTTCTTGGTTGAAGTGCGAAATTCGTATATGATTTGCATACAACAATGGACCAAGAAAAAACATGATGCATTAAATACATTTTATTAAAAAAAAATTACATCCAAATTGTCTCTGCAATTTGTTATTTATATTTTGATTTGAAGAGTAAATAATGATGTCTTGATTCGAGTGTCAATCAAACATGCTCTGTTTGATTGGAAGGAATGAAGTTCAAAGGGAGTGAAATAAAATTTTACTGTTGTATAGATATATACTTATGATCCTTGTTCCTTCCTTCATTCTTCAAACAAGATCTCAAACCAAAAAAAAATGTATATGAATATAAGCAGCCAGATAACATTTTAATGTTGTATAGATATATGGAAAAAAATGTTCCTTCCTCCATTCTTCAAACAAGACATTGTATCCTCCATTCTTCATTTTCTTGCTCAATAATTGTTGCCTTTATTGCTTGATTTTTTTTCCTATTATGCGTGCTTGTACTATATTAGGAGTTGTCCCACATCGGTTGTGGGAGGGCAGAATGCTAGAATATAAGCAGCCAGATAACTGCAATAGTAAGAGGCCTTGGGAGATGCCGAAAAAACAAATCCACATTCTAGGTTGCTCATCTGCCTCTTCCTTGCCTAGCTCTAATACCACTTTTTGGTCTAACTAACAAATATCTTACACTGGAAGTCCATATGGCTATGTAGCTCCCCCTAGTCCCAACTGGAAGACCCACTTGCCTCTTCCTTACCTGGCTCTGATACCACTTTTTGGTCCAACTAAGCGATCCTTAACTCCACAATAGTATATGATATTGTCTGCTTTTTGGGCACCTCCCAAAATGCCTCATATTATTGGAGATATCTGGCTGCTTATATTCTAACTTTCTGCCCCTCCCACAACCGATGTGTGACAACTCCTAACATACTATTGGTTACACAAATCTCTTCCTGACCATTGTAAATGTTTATTTCTAATTTTGTTGTCTGTTCTTGGAATGTCCTTTTTATATTACTATTAGTAAACTACGAAACATGTTATTTATATTATTATATGATCTAATGTAGGAAAATTTAAACATATTATATTGAAAGTATTTGCACTTGAAATACATTTAAAGCTTCTATATGTTTCTTGGCCAGTCTAGATGCGTAGATCAGCTTAGCAACAAAAACGAAAGCTCTGTAATTATAATACTGAGTAATGAGTCAACCACAATTGATCTAATCAATTTTGCAGGTTGGCAAGACAAAAGTATTTCTTCGAGCTGGTCAAATGGCAGAGCTAGATGCTCATCTTACTGAACTCTTGGGAAAATCAGCAATTATCATCCAGAGCAAATTTCGTTCATACCATGCTCATAGGGACTTTACAAGATTGCGGTTCTGTGTCATACCATTCCAAACATATTGCAGAAGTATATATAAATTTAAATATCTGCATTCTATCAATTATACAGAAGCTTTAATGTTATTAACTACATGTCTTTTTGACTATTCTTCTGTCTACATGATGATTACAGGGCAAGTAGCACGCCAGAGATATGAGACTGCCAAAAGGTTGGTGCAGTCAGCTATTAACATTCAAGCTGGAATACGTGGGATGTCTGCTCGGCTTAATTTTCGGACTAGGAAGCAAACTAAAGCAGCAAAAATGCAGGTGAATACATGTAACGATATTGGTACAAAATTAATGCCAAAATTTACTTTTCCCACTCATTTACAGCGTTAATACCATACTAGCAACTCTTGTAACTTCTTACACTGAAATAGTTAATACCATAGACAGGACACTGTTGGTAATTTTATGGGTTTTTAAATCACTAAGGAATTATGTGTTTTAATTGTTGTGAAGTTGGAATCTTAAATAATTTTCAAGTCAATTAGGGTGAATATTTCTGATAAAATTCTTTGGAAGAATTATCTTTCTTCTAATTTAGTAGCCGTGTCACAGATACAATCAATTGCGGATTTGCTATTATTAGTAGCTTTAGTGAAGGATAAGTTGTTCTTTTATGTGCCAAGAGTCAAAGGTGTAATTGATTGTTCTTAGTCCTGAAGTCAACACATAATAAGCCAGGTTAAGCTTTCTTATATAGCTTTGATTAAACAGTACAACACAACTCTAGAGGCTTAAAGAGTGCCTATAAGAAGTCTGGATGGTTAAATAGAAAAAATAAAAATATTTGGCTCATAGTATGAAAGAAGTTCAATGCAAAAACTCCATTTATGGGCATGAAGCTTTTAAACTCATATGGTGATAGAAATTGAGGCAAAAGCAGTTATGTATGCTGAAATTATTGAATCTACGGATCCGAAAGAATTTTAATATGATTCTGAATTGTGAATTTTAATTCAGAATTACCCCACCAAAATATCTGTACAAGTTGTATCTTGTTTTAAAGATATGCTAACATAAAGAATGTTTTCTAATAAGCTTTTTAAGAGTTTTTGCAAGGCTCACTGGCCAAGTGAATGACGCGTTTAAGCAATATAAGTTTTTAGGCAATACGAGAGTAATGTTTCATAATATGATGGCCTTTTGAAGTGTGAACCTGGATGCATAAAATTTTAACACACTCTAAACATGCATATTTTTTAGTGAAATTATGTTGTAGATTATATGTCTTCTGTTGTTTGTGTAGTTAGAACATCGATCAAGACCTTATATTGTGTTCTCAGTTATCCCTCTAATTTTATGCTACTTCATTTAAATTACTTTTGAAGGACATAAAACATATTATCAATCTTATTAGGTAGTCATCCACTAGCTCCACTTTATCTCTTGGCGTAGGTATATTATTGATAACAATGGTCATATTGTGATGCTTTTGAAGCTCATCTTTTGATTTATTAGGTGTTAATTAGTCTAGCTGTAATTGATATCTCCACATTTTGGTTTGTCATCGAATCCAGTAATTCTTTGGGTTGCACAAGTCATATGCCCCCTTCCTCCTCCTTGTGGGAGTAAGGAAAGCAAGGATGTTAAACGATGTTCATTTTCCTTTCTTCTAGTGTTTGTTGTTTCGTCTATAAATAATTATATACTAAAGGTGAAACTGTCCTACACATCATACAGAGAAAGCAGATCACACTTATTCCGTTTCAAACTAACATGTTACATCAACTTAATGATACCGTTCTTAAAGTGGGAACAAAAACAACTATAAACTCATTGTGGGGTTTGGGAAAAGGCCAGAGGGCTGGCCTATATGTCATACTACTTATACGTATAAAGCTCTAATTTGGTAGGAATTAAAAAAATCTATTGGCTTTGGGGATGACAAGATATAATTCTTTGTAGTTCTCACTTTGTATGCTGAAGTGTGCCAGTTATTGAGGTGTGACAACCTGTTGGTATTCATACAAAAGAATGAAAGAACATATGGTGCGTCACTTAGAAGAATTTTGTTCAATCTAAACTCTGTATCAAATTCATTAGCCCAAGGATCCTCTATTTTGAATATTTAAATGTATTTACAGGTGTTTTTTCCTACCTGCAGGTTGCTAAAGGAACTGGTCCTCCCCAAGCTGCTAGCGCTAAGATTAAATTGGAACCTAAGAGTAACTTGGAACCTAAGAGTAAATTGGACCCTAAGAGTAACTTGGAACCCAAGAGTAAATTGGAACAGGAAGTTGAGGAACTGACTGGGCAATTGCAGTTAGAGAAACGCATGAGGGTAACTCATTCATTAAATCACAAATAATTCTTGCTTTCTGTTTTGTAGTATGCAGTCATACGTCTTGGGGAGTATTCTCCCTGGAATATAGCTGCTTAATCCCTCCTTATGGAGAACTCGAAGTTATATGCACTATTTACAAGTTGAGAAGTGGAAATTTATCTTCTCTAATATTAGCCTGCTAATTAGTAGCATTGGAAAGTGCTATAGCAGCTTGCTCTTGAGCTCTTCTATATGTGAGATATAGAAAAGCACTCACCTTCCTGTTCAGCAACATTAGATCGTATAGGTTACACATCCAAAATCCTAGCATTTTCTTCCAGTCATGCTCTACCCCCTATTCAAACCAACAGAGATCTGTTTACGAATGCGATAGTATTCTATTCATTAGATAATTGTCTATCAAGTTTTCTTAATTGGGGTTGGGGAGGTTATCACAAAGCTAGAGCTGTAGAATAAAGTTGCAGAAATGGAGAAATGGAAGATGAAGAAGAAGCTCTGTAACTAACTAAAATGTTTCTATTAAGCTTTCTTACAACTGAAAATAGAACTATGCTTATATACACAACTGGAGAACAGCCTGGAAGCTACTAGACTTGTCCAACACGCTATAATATTCTACCACCTCTATGCCAGAATCAGTTATGCTTAGCTGGCAGTCCTAACTAACTAATGATAGCTATTCCACTATCTGTGTAACATCCCCCCTCAAGTTGGAGGATTGGAAGTAATTAACAATCCCCAACTTGGACATTAAGTACTGCAAAGAAGTGGAGGATAGAGACTTAGTGAAAATATCAGTAGGCTGATGTGCTGACTCAACATGAGCTGTGGTAATGACACCAAGTTGTAATTTCTCTCTGACCAAATGACAATCAAGTTCGATGTGTTTGGTCCGTTCATGATACACAGAGTTAGAGGCAATGTACAATGCTGACTTGCTGTCGCATAGCAGTTTGACAGGTGTAAGCTTGATAAGGCCAAACGCTTTAAACAGATGTAGCAACCATGTTATTTCACAGCATGTGTCAGCCATACACCTATATTCAGCCTCAGCTGAAGACCTGGAAACCGTATGCTGCTTTTTACATTTCCAAGAGATGAGGGAGTTGCCAAACATGATACAATAGCCAGTTAATGACTGTCTAGAGGTCTTGCATCCCCCCCAATCAGAATCACAGAAGGCTGTAAGAGTCAAAGGTGTGTTAGCAGCAAAAACAGTCCTTGTCCTGGTGAAGACTTCAAGTATCTAATTACTTTATAAGCAGCATGTAGGTGATCAATCCGAGGAGCAGCAATGAACTGTGACAAGACCTGTACTGAGTAAGCCAAATCAGGTCTAGTCACTGTCAAGTACAGTAATCTGCCAACCAGTCTCCTATATGAAGCAACATCAGCTGAAGACAGAAGAGTACTGGTATTTTGCTGTAATGTATGATTTTGCTCCATTGGGACTTTAGAAGGCCTGGCACCAAGCATCCCAGAATCCTGTAAAATATCCAGAGTGTACTTCCTTTGGTGAATATAAATGCCTGATTTAGATCTGGCAATTTCAATACCCAAGAAGTATTTCAAGTGTCCCAAGTCTTTAACTTTGAAAGCTGTGCTCATGTAGTTAATGATCTTCTTGATAAGATCAGTATCTGTCCCTGTTATGAGAATGTCATCGACATACACCAAGACAACTACAAAGTGACTTGAAGTATGAAGAGTGAACAAACTGTTATCAGCATGAGATTGTATAAAATTGTAGGATTTCAATGTTGTAGCAAACTTAGTGAACCAGCATCTAGGAGCTTGTCTTAAACCGTAAATGGATTTGGTTAGTTTGCAAACCAAATTGTCCATATCAGAAATATTATTCATCTGTGGTATAGCAGACAGTGCAAAGTAGCCAGGGGGCAATTTCATGTAAACCTGTTCATGTAGTTCACCATGAAGGAAGGCATTGGTGACGTCTAGCTGAGAAATTGGCCAGTTCTGAGCAGCAGCAAGAGCAATGAGCAGTCTGACACTAGTCATCTTTGCAACAGGTGCAAAGGTTTCAAAAAAATCAAGACCATACGTCTGAGTAAATCCTTTGGCCACCAGGCGCGCCTTGTAACGTTCAATTTGACCATTGGGCAGATATTTTATTTTGAAAAGCCACTTACAGTCTACAATAAGTTGGTCTGGTGGTTTCTGGACTAACTCCCAGGTATGATTGCTTTCTAAAGCTTGAAGTTCAAGCTTCATAGCCTGAAGCCAGTTGGAGTCCTTTGATGCTTGCTTGTAAGTATAAGGTATTGCAGTAGCAGCAGTAGCACATAAGAACTTCTGATATGAAGGTGAAAACTTCTCATAAGACATGACATCTGACAAAGGACAGGCACAAGATGAACCTGTCTTGTTGCAGATCACTGTGGATGCAGTAGCAGTAGATGGCAATCCAACAAAATCTTTATATTTGGTGGGAAGTTGCTTATTTCTGACTGGCCTGGAGTTAGAGACAGGAGGAGCATCCTGTTGCTCAGTAGTGTCCTGTGTCTCAGGAGTAACTTGTGTCTTAGGTGTTCCCTGATTCTCAGTAACAGAATTTACAGGAATCACAATGGCAGGAGTTTCATCTGTAAGAAACTCATGAAATGGTGAAGTAGGAAACATGGGTGATCCTGTATCAGCTTGAGGATTAGCAGAGATATGTTGAAAAGGATAGTGGTCTTCAACAAATAAAACATCTCTGGATATGTAGCACTTTCTTGTTTGGAGGCACATGACTCTGTAGCCTTTTTTATTGAAAGGATAGCCCAGAAATACACACTTAATTAACATTGGGGCAAACTTATCTGGCTTGTCATACAGATTTGAGATGTAACAAAGACATCCAAAGTTTTTAAGACTAGAATAATCAGGCAGCTTTCCAAATAGAACTTCAAATGGAGATTTGTACTTCAACACAGGGGTTGGAAGTATATTAATCAAATGTGTGGCTGTGAGCACACAATCTCCCCAGAATTGTATAGGAAGATGAGACTGAAATCTCAAAGCTCTTGCCACATTAAGTAAGTGTTGATGCTTTCTCTCAGCAGAGCCATTCTGCCGAGGGGTGTATGAACAAGTGAACTGTTGAACAATTCCCAGCTGTAGAAAATGTGTCTGTAAATCATGATTGATGAATTTTGAACCATTATCAGATCTCACAATCTTTATAGTTTTGCCAAAATGATTGTGTACAAAGGACACAAAATTTTTGAGCAACTGTGGAACTTGAGATTTAGCAGAGCAAAGAAATAACCAAGTGCATTTAGAGAAATCATCTACTATGGTTAAGAACTGATTACAATGACCATGAGTTGTATGTCTATATGGCCCCCACACATCACAATTGATAATCTCAAAAACACTACTACTTTTGCTTTCTCTAGTAGGAAAAGGCAGTCTGACTTGCTTAGCTAGGTGACAAGTTTCACAATCAGGTAATACAGTACTAGATGGAATAGTAATAGCTTTAATATGTTGTAGCACAGTCACTGATGGATGTCCAAGTCTGCTGTGCCACTGTGAAACAGACATTGACTGAACTTTATTTGCATGTAGACTTGTAGAGGTTGATAATTTGTACAGTCCATCCATCAAGCTACCAATCTCTTTCCCCTTCTTCATAGCTGAGTCCTGTAGAATGCATTTAGTAGAGGTGAAAATAACTGTGTTGTTTGTCTTTTCCAGTAGTTTAGCAATAGACAAAAGATTGCACTGAAAATTAGGGACAACTAGAACCTCAGTCAACACAATGTCTGTAGTTAAACACACTTCACCAATATGAGTTACTGTGCAGGACTCTCCAGGCAGATTTAAATCAGTATGAACTGATTTTGCATTATGAACAAGATGCAAAAATGGTGTAATATGATGTGTGGCACCGGAATCTAAAATCCAAGTATTATCAGCATGTGCAAAATGCACAGGTGAGGCATATATAACTGAGTGAATCGAAGGTTTAAAGATACCTGCAACAGTGTTACCAGTAGCATTATGTATCCAAGGTGCATTGTTAGCAGCAGCTGGTTGAAGTTGAGCTTGAATCATCTGCATAATTTGTTGACACTGAGTTTCAGAGAGAGCAGAAGATGTTTTAACATCTGTGATAGATTCAGGAGCATCTGGCTTGATCTGAGCAGAGTTCACAGTTGATTGCTTGTTAGGCTGATTCCTGATTTTAGGTTTAGGCTGGCCATGGAGCCTATGCCATTCAGGATATCCATGAAGAGCAAAACATTTATCCCTTGTATGTCCAGACATCTTGCAATAGTCACAAGTCAGATCAGATCCTTTCTTTTCCTCTTTCTTTGCTGTAAATTTGGACTTAGCTGTAGGTAGTTTGACATTCATAGCTGTGTGCTCAGAGGTCAATGTTAACTGATTAGCACTGTCTCTCTGATTTTCATCTTGAAGAAGCATAGCATACGCTTGACTTAAATCAGGCAACGGTTTCATGAGCATGATATGTCCTCGAGTAGAGGTAAACGTGTCATTGAGCCCCATCAGAAATTGACTCAACTGCATCTGCCTCTCATACTGATCAATTTTATCAGAAACACCACAGGCACAATTCGTAGTAACACAAATACAGCGAGGAATTGGAGCTAGATTCTCCAATTCATCAAGTAATCCACGAAAGTGTGTAAAGTATGTAGTGAGACTTTTAGTGCCTTGAGTGTGTGATGCTAGTTCTTTGCGAAGATTAAACAGTCGAGGAACATTATTTTGTGAATAACGTGTGGCTAAATCATCCCAGATCTATTTAGCAGTGTTCATATACACAATACTTTTCCTAATTTCAGAGGAAACAGAGTTAAGAATCCACGAAGTTACCAGAGCATTGCTGCGTTGCCAGAGAGCAACATGTGGCGAATTATCAGCAGGTTTGCGTTGAGATCCATCGATAAATCCGAGTTTGAGCTTAGAAGACAGAGCAATGTTGACAGATCTGCTCCACTGAGCATAATTGTGATCTGTTAACACATCAGTAAGCGCCACAAGTGCTAGTCCAGGATGATCAGAAGAACTCAAGAAGTATGGATGATTGATGTCAATAACCGGATTTGTCGCCATTTGACCTAGATTTTGTGATGTTTGTGGTGTATTGTGTAGCGCGGAAGCATAAGATCGCATACTCTCGGCGAAAGGAACCAGAGATCAAAGCTCTGATACCATATCACAAAGCTAGAGCTGTAGAATAAAGTTGCAGAAATGGAGAAATGGAAGATGAAGAAGAAGCTCTGTAACTAACTAAAATGTTTCTATTAAGCTTTCTTACAACTGAAAATAGAACTATGCTTATATACACAACTAGAGAACAGCCTGGAAGCTACTATACTTGTCCAACACGCTATAATATTCTACCACCTCTATGCCAGAATCAGTTATGCTTAGCTGGCAGTCCTAACTAACTAATGATAGCTATTCCACTATCTGTGTAACAGAGGTGAAATGTAAGGAGATCTTAAAATGAACACAAGGATAGAAGATATATAATTATTACTGACATTTTAATTATAAGCATGCACCCAACATATAGAAGTGGTAATATTAAATTAAACAATACAAAAATAATTTGTTACAATATTTGGAGTGTACGTCACTTGGACTGTCATATCTTATAAACCAAACCAATCATATTTGGTGCATCATATCTTAAATAATAAAATAAATAGATTTTAGCTTTGCATTAAAAATAAAATAGCCGTGACTAAAAATTATACAAAAAGTCTATTAATATATATTATAAATTCGATATATAAATAGGCTTTTACTCAAATACAAACCAATGTGTCAACCTCCAACCCTCAATTTACTAACCCCACTCCCCACATGTATAAAATCATGATGATGCCATCCATCTCCGGGACTCACCCCAGACTCATAATGTTGACATTATGACGTCACCTCACCCCCCAGATGACACCAGCCGCCCTATTTTACACTAGTTTGTAGTTGTGTTGGAGTGAAACTACACACACACACACACATAAAGTCTTGCTCCAATACAAACCAAATTAGTCTACAAAGTAAAAACTAGTCCCTAACCAATTTTTAATTATAGAAATCACCAACTTGTACATCACAAATCACTATCTTTTATATAACATCTCTCAAATATAAATATAGACATACATATATACAACGTATATGATCATCATCTTCACATGTACAACGATAATAGACCTCTTTCCACCATTATCAGCACCTTTTATGACTTGCCACCATCGCCTTACTAATAGTTATCGCCACTTGTCACCATAACTTACCACAACTAGCGATTACTTACCATCATAACACCCCCCCTTATATTCTCCCACTGCCTTCTTTCTCCTTTTCTTTCTCCAAAATCTCAGAACCACAAACTTTTAACTGTTGAATCGAAAAGCCAGGTCGTTGCTACGCCGTAGCAGCTAGATTAGTCGTCCGATTTGTCGGGGCTCTGCCTCTAGATTTGTGTTTGACATAATGTTGATAATTGGTGTAGATTTGGTGGTTAAGGTGCCGTGACGGTGATTGAGATGGTGATGATGCTATGGTGTTATGATGGTGGCGGCAAAGGCCGAGGCAATAAGATTATGGTAGCAGATGTGAGATAGCGGGTAATGTTGATGATATATTGATAATTTTTAGGGATTAATACCGTATAAATTGGTGATTGAAGGCAGGCTGTCAAAAAAATCCGATATCCGTCCGGAAAATCCGTTGTCGTATCCGGGAAAGAGCGGATATAATCCGTGTTTGGAATAAAACAGATATTATCCGTATTCGAATCCAGGGATTGCGGATACGGATATGGATATAGGCGTATCCGGATCTGAAAATATCCGTATCTAAAATTATTTATTATATATATATATATATATTTAATAGTACTTATATAAATTTATTATTTTTTTATATTTTTTATTTTATCATATAAATTTTGAACAAGAATTAATATTTAAAATAAAAAAGAAACATTAAGTATCTTGCATATGGAGAAAATAGAACTATCTTCATCAAGCCTTTTCTTTTTAAAATTGTTGCAGATAGTGTTGTTTTTGTGATTTTAAGTTATTAAAATTAATATTTTGTTCAAAAGATTTGGCCTGAATGCCCAAGCTTTTGTTAAAGTATTTTACTAATTTCTGAGTATACATTTGCTATTGAATGGTTCAAAATATGTTTTTTAATTAATCTCAGAATGTATATTTGATTTTTGGCGATGTTTGAAAAAACGGATCCAGATATTATCGGTATCCGGATACGGATACAGATTTTTTTTCTAAAATTTGCGGATCTGGATCCGGATTCGGTTTTGAGTACGCGGATACGGATATGGGCAAATCCGTATCCGTTTTATCCGTTTGACACCCCTAATTGAAGGAAGGTTGGGGTGGGGTTGGGGTTGGAGCTGGATCTGGGATGGGTGGGGATGGAGCCAAGATAGAACTAAATAATCACTAAATATAACTGTTCCAATCACCGATTTCTAGTTTTTAGTTTAAGGGAGTTTGTAGTGGAGTTAGCCCGTATATATATATGTGCGTGTGTCCGTGTGTGTGTTTGTGTGTGGGTGCACACGCGCAAATAGAAATCACTGAAATAGAAATCAAGAGAAATCCCCCCTCCACATGACATCATCCATGCCTACATGACATTACCCCGTATGACATCACATACTTGGGGGCTACCAACCCTCTTAATCCACCCTGAGCCCAATAGAGCCTCACCAAGGGTCCAATTAGGCTTGGGATAGGCCAGGAACCCCGCCCCGATCGTACTTAAATACAGTTATCGGTGTCGACTAGTATTATCATATGTGCATCCGGTTATTAAAATACATTTTGATGGCTCACCGCTTTGCTTTCTATCTTGGTGCCCTAAAATAACAAATCAAACAAATAATAAGTTGATAGTGCTAATAGAAAATAATAAGTCCATAAGTGAAGGTGATAAACTAAATTTAATAAAAAAATTATTAAAAATCAACAAAGATAAATTCAAATGAGACAATATAAGATGAAAAAATATAAAAAAATTTGATATGGTAAGTGGTAATAAGAACTTATAATAGTAAAATATATCATAACAAAATAAAATCTAATCTAAAGGATAATGCATGTTGCATTCCCTTAGTTACCTAAACAAATTATACCTAATAACAACATACATGTCAGAGCATCTCCAAGGGTGATAACAAAAACTGTTAGCTAAAATATAATAAAATAATGATTATGTAAATTTTTACCTAAGGGGAAGGGTAGACACTCCAATGGTATTATGTATAATATGATAGCTAAAATTATACCTAAAAGGTTTGTTGGTTCAGCAAATATAGCCAATCAAAATATGATTATCTATAATTTTTGCTAAGGGGAATATGGTTGGAGTCCAAAACTTTTACATATTCTCTAAAAATTGACACCTAGATGCCACCTAAGTGCCATGTAGACATTTTAGCTAAGGGTTTTGTTCCCTTGGAGATGCTCTCATGAAAAATGATGTATTTTCAAACTCTCCCAGGTATATGAATGCCTCGTAAATGAATCCAAGACAAAGATTGAAAAACATAAATTTAAATATAATAGCTCACAGTAGCTCCTACAACACTAAAAGGATCCGAGTAGATTCTTGTTCATTCCTAAAAAATTATTGGACAACTAAAATTTATCTATAATTTAATAGCTAAATTCTAAAAGAGTTAAATTATTGCTAAGATTTATTTAGTAAGATTATAGACCAAAATCTTGCCAACCACAATGAATGGTACTATAATACCTTTTTTAAGGCACAATAAAGCCATTTGTATTGTCCCCGTGAATTACATAATTCATGTACAAAATCAACGGAAAGGAACGTTTCTAGCAACTAACACATTTAAGACACACACAGAGCAAGTCCAGTAGGTTACTTAAATGAGCTCCTAAACTCATATTTAGGTAATGTATTACAAAAGAGGCACTCCAACACTATCGTAGTGATTACTTAAATCACTAGCACATCCTCAAATCTCCTGGCCATTACCTATTTTTAAGTAACCTCTAGCCATTACCTATTTAATATTTATGAATAAAATATTCATCTCTCTCCTTTTTTTGCCTTTTCCCTCCTTTTCCCCTTATCTCTCTCAAATTTATTACTAAAATAATAATAGGAGAACAAATATAGGGATTGCTATTGGAGTTGACACTAAAAGTAGATTACCTAAATCACTAAGACTTACTAAGATTCATTATTTTATATTATTAATAGGTAATGAGATAAGTAACCTATTGGACTTGCTCTAAGAGCATCTCCGATGGTGCTCTTAAATCACTCTTTAGAAAGTAATATAATATATGGCTTCTAACAATTTAATATATTGAATATCGTGACAAATCCAATCTTACTCTTTATACTTGCTCTCTATTCATATTTATTTTTATTTGAGAGAAAAATTTGAGAGAGAAGTTAATAGAATTGGAAGAAAGTGAATATAATATTCCATGATAATAAAATTAAGAGCACCTACATGCTCTTAAAAAAAGAGGAGAGAGAGAGGGGGCTCTTACAATTTCAAAGAGCCACTAGGAGCCCATTGGAGCACAAAATTTTCACATCCTCTTTAAATTTAGAGTTAAAAGCTTGTTTAAAGAGGCCGTTGGAGATGCTCTAACACATTTAAGACAACAAATAAAACACAATTAAATGACCATAATTATAAACAAGTTATGTACTACTAAAATTATGCAGCAAAATTTTAATAGATTAATCTAAAAAATAGCAATAATTACAAGCTGATTTGCATACATTAGAAGTAAAGCAAAGAAATATCATCAAATTTATTAAAGAGTGTGTAGATATCAAACCTCTTAAAAAAGGAAAAAACTAGACAAATTATAGGAATTATCGAATTATCATTCAGATTTTATTGTACCTATTTGTCAGTATGAGAGTAAACAAGCAAAGAGAACCATCCAAAAAACTATCACTTCAAATTTTGTTACAATCACAGACTTGAGACATGTCCTAGACATATATCAAGGGAAGTACAGAATTATAACAATGTAACAACTTAACTATATTGTCAAGATCATATTATTCAAAGATAATCACAGATATACCAAAACTCATTTCTTAAAATGTCAGCACAAGTCCAAGACAAGGATTACTGACTAACACAATCATCACAACTCTGATTTTACATTCATTAACAATTGAACGGTTATTAATCGAACTAATCAAGTGAATTACATGGGGTTCTTAGCACAATACCTGAGACGTGGTTGTTATTTAGACCTACCTCTTTCCTGAGTGTAAAATTTTTTATGTTTGTTAATAGCCTTTTCTTGAATTATCTTTCCTCTCTTGAATATATCTTGGACCATATATTGATAGTGTTAATTGTTCAATTTGATAATTTTTTTAACTGCAGAATCACCTTCTTCCAATTATGTACAAGGAGGCTAACTCTACGATAGACTCTGTCATTCTTTAATTTCTAACTACGAACCAGTCTCTGTGATGATCCTTAGTCTGTGCCTATGATGTAAACTCTGATCATCTTTCGTCCGCGAGATCTTTAGAGTTGTTTAAGCTTTCCATGTACTGGAATAACACCTGTGAGGCTGATATGTAGTAACCTATTTGAACATGTAGATGTATATTTTTTACATTGAAAGAAGTTGGAATTAAAAGCCAAGTACAGGCCATGTATGTAGTTCATAATGTGATATATAAGGCATGCCTGTATGCTTTTCTGATAGTCAGAATGATGTTTGTTCTTGTCCAACAAAAAATTGAGTAAAAACTTATTAATCTAAAATTAGCAGATTTTCTAATCCTCTTCTCTTTATCTTTCCAGGCAGAAGAAACTGAAAAGCTGAAATCTGATCTGGAAAAGATGCGGCTTCAGTTTCAAGGAGGCAAAGTTTCTGGGTTTCCAATTGGTGCAAGTGATAATGAAGTCATTAATGCACTAACTGCTGAAAACGAGAAACTCAAGGTCAGGTTGCTAACTTGACAACATTACTTGAATGTTTTTGACAATATTTTGGCTATCAAACATCCTTTATATGACATTGACTTGTATAATATGTGTAATTTACTGCATCACTCATAACCATCCATGTGTTTTCTTTGCCAAATCTTGCAGTCCCAAGTTAATACACTGGAAAACAGAATTATTCAGCTGAAGACAGACATGCAACGGTTGTTACATTGAAAATAATCTCCTCTCAATTACTTTAGGATTATGATTGCTTACAGAAAAAAATTCAGTATGATATCTATGACAAAATTCAGGAAGCTAATTAACAATTTCTGTTCTGATAACTATTTTCAGCATCCAAGTGGGATGTTACTTTTATATTTTTGGGTAGCTTAGAGTTAACTTGTTTAATGGTTATTTTTGTCGTAATTCATTTGTCAGACTTGAAGAAAAACTGTCTGACATTGAGGTGGAGGGTCACGTCCTACGGCAACAAACAGTACAAACTGGGTCACCAACTGCAGAAGGCCAGGTAAACTTTCTACATTATCTTTAGCTGCTTTATTTGGCCTATTTTCCCTTATTATTCTTATTTCACTCGTGACCTTCACAGAATGGTCATCATGTAAGTGTCAAAGCTTAGCCTACATGGTACTTTAGATGTATGCTCCATCTATACTATACTACACTATTAAAGCTGAAACATTAAAAGTTTGTATATATAATTTTATGTTTTGTACACAATTGTTTTTCATGTTTTTAATATATAATTTATATTCTGTATACATTATTGTATGCTATGTTCAGTGATATATTTGGGTTTTCTGTATATTTTTTGTTATGTGATTATGTTTGTATATTTCTAATATTTAATTTTATGTTAAAATTGTAATATAAATACATATTATACATTATTAGTTTTAAAAAGTATTATACATTTCGTTTGGATAATGTATTACATTTCATGATAATTTTTTTAATTGGAACTATGTATTCTAGATTCTTATTTAATTTTTATTATTTGTCATGGATATTATGATGGTGATTTTATATTTTAAGTAATGAAAATTATAATCATTGCTATTTCTATTCCTAAAAGTTTAAGCAAAAAGTAGTATAAAAATATTGTTTATACATGAGTACAGAAAGAATCCGTTGTATCATGTACTATAGGGTGTACCATAACCTCCGCATAAGGTGGAGAATGCAACATATTTTAATGTGTAACCACACAACTAATTAACTATACAGTATAGTTAATTAGTTACGTGGTTACTCAGAGAGAAGGACCCTACACACACACACACACGTTAATATATATAAACATGTAGAGGTGTGTGACGTGTGTCTCTGTTTAACTCTTCTACTTGCTTGTTTATCATCTGTGAGCAGGATTTTAGTTCTTATAAGAGTCTAATTTCTTAAGCAATTGTTCCAGATCAAACTACAAAATCCTAAGATATCTTTTAAAACTTCTGTTGTACACAAGCTTAAAATTGCATGAAGTATTGTGTAATAAACTGTTTAACATTCCACATTATATGACAACAGACAATTCTTACCGGGTCACCCATTATGACCAACAACGGGCCAGGTTAACACTCCACATTATCTTTAGCTTCTTTATCTGGCCTATATTCCCTTACTGTTCTTATTTTACTCGCAGCCTTCACAAAGTAGTCGTCATGTAATTGTCAAAGTTTAGCCTACATGTTTCTTTAGATGTATGCTCCACTTATATATATATATATATATAGAGAGAGAGAGAGGATGTCTGTGTTATTCTCTTCCATTTGCTTGTTTACTATCTGCGCGCTTGTGTTAATTTTTTAAAAGAATCCAATTTCTTAAACACATATTCCAGATTGGATTAGATTATCCTATGATATATTTGAGAACTTCTGTTGTGCACAAGCTTAATATTTCAAGCCATATTGTGTAATGAATGGTTTAATTTCCTTTTCTTTTGTTTATTTCTAAAAAAAATTGATTAAAAGATATTATGTCGTCAGAAATTTGGTGGATGCTTTCTGAATTTGTTGCACACGAAAGTTTTTTGGAGCATTGTGAAGTTGAAAGGAACAAAAATTCTATTTTCATTAATCAGTTAATTTACAATGCATAAGCTTATATGGAATATAAACACAATCTAGTCTTAAATTCAAGGGAGTGGTATATGCATCAGATCATTCTAGAACATCTCGAGGATCCTTATTAGTTATAATTTCTATGTTTCCAGTGCTCCACCTCAATTTGGTGCATAGATATCAATCATGCCCAACTTGCTTACAAAGTACACGAACTTTTATCTTTTGTGAAAATGTCAGCAACCTGATGATTTGTAGGAACAAAGGGTATGCAAACAGTTCTATTTTCAAGTTTTTTTTTTGAAATGCCTATCAATATCAACATGCTTCGTCCGATCATATTAAATCGGAGTATTAGCAATATCGATCTAACTATATTACCACATAATGACTTCATCAGAAGATCATAACTATATACATAGAATTTTAAAAAATCCATTGGCCATTGCTCTATACGCTTCCTCCACAGTGCTCCTTGCCCCTATAATTTGCTTTTTACTTCTCCATATCACTAAGTTTCTCCAAGTAGGTTCAATAACCTGAAGTTGACCTTTTGTCAGTTACTTATCTTGACTAGTCACCTTCAGTGTAGGCCTGAAAGTTCTTTTGTCACAATATTTGAATAAGAGTCCTTTTCCTGGACATGACTTTAAATACATACCTCATCAAGATGTTCTTAGCACAGAGCGTGCATGTATTGACTGACCATACTAACTACAAATGAGATGTCTTATCTAGTGTGGGATAAATATAGTAATTTTCCCACCAGCCTTTGATATTTTTCACTATTCACCGGAACACCTCCTTTTATTTCTCCTAACCTGAAATTGAATTCCATAGGTGTATCTGATGGCTTACACCCACTCATACCGGTTTACATTAAAAGATCTAGGTTGTACTTTCATTGAGATATAACTATACCCTCCTTGGATCTCACAATTTACATCCCAAGAAAATATTTAAGTTGTGCTAAATCTTTAATTTCAAACTCCTTTAAAATAATTTGTTTCATCTTCTCTATTCCAGTAAGATCGTCACCAGTGAGAATGATATCATCCACATAAACGATTAGAATGACAATAATCCTAGACGTGATTATCACAAATTGAGTATGACATGAGTGGAAAAAAAGCTTAAGTCTTCGTGAAATTTTCAAATTGATCGAACCAGGTTCTCGGGGTTTGTCTCAACCAATAAATAGATTTTATTAGTGTACAGACGTTCGAGCCAAAGCTCTTACCAAACCCACGAGGATGATCCATGTAAACCTCCTACTTTAAATATCCATTTAGAAAGGCGTTCTTGACGTTTAATTGATGCACTGCAATTATCCAGATTACTGCAACTGAATTAAGACCCTAAGTCCCTAACTGTGTTCAACTTGGCAATGAAAAAGTTTCTGAATAATCAATCCCCTAGGTCTGCGTAAATCTGTTAGCAACTAGCCTCACCTTGCATCTCTCTAGGGTCTCATACTCTCATCTTTTTATTTTACTGTAAAAACCCATTTACATCTCACTGGAGTTTTCCCCCTTGGACAATCAACCTTTTCCCAAGTGTTATTCTTTTGTAACACCCTCATTTCTTCCAAACCAACATCCTTCCATTCAAGAGCTTCCTGTATATTCTAGGATTATAGATACTTGATAATTTAGAAGTAAAAGCTCGAAATGATGGTGACTGATTTTTGACAGATGTAAAATTACATAATAAATACTTTGTACATGTTCTAGAACCTTTTCTAAGAGCAGTATGTAAGTGTAAATCTTGATTGGGGTTTGAAGAAGGAACTGACTCGTAAATTTCCGGTACGATAAGAATGAAAAAATTACATGATTATTGATTAGCTTTTGGATTTGCAATTTCGTTGGACTCTTGACCTTGCTGCAATTTGTCATCTCCTTTCCATGGATTTGGATGTCATCTCGAAAATACTTTCCCTTTGAACCATCTAGCCGCTTCATTATTTATATGGATTTCTATTTGTAACGGCATAGATAAAGGACACATGTCTGCGTTTTTATTCATCGAGACATCATTATTTTTATAGACCAAATCAATCTTAGTATCGACCATACCTTCATATTCATGGTTGTTTTCAATACAATCATCAGATGCAGTGTGCACAATCCATTCATATTAAATCATTTTATGAATCTTCACCAAAAATCTCCCCTTGAAGTTGAGACCCCTGAATAAAAGGTTTGTCCTCAAAGAAAGTAACATCCATGAAAGTAAAAAGATTTGTTGTTTTTGATCAAAAATAATGTATGTTCTTGTGACGAAGGCTTACTTTTATTTTTGTCAATGATTTCAAATTTTTTTAGAGCATTATGTTTATCACGTATGCAACAATTAAAAAAGCCTCCCGCAAGTATTTTGGAATATCAGTAGAAAACATCAAGGATCTTGCAATTTCCAAGAGATGCTTGTTTTTTCTCTCAGCTACTCCATTCTGGTTTAGAGT
Source organism: Daucus carota subsp. sativus (assembly GCF_001625215.2). Classification (NCBI taxonomy): domain Eukaryota; kingdom Viridiplantae; phylum Streptophyta; class Magnoliopsida; order Apiales; family Apiaceae; genus Daucus; species Daucus carota. The sequence goes on from NC_030387.2 coordinate 14,634,301, forward strand.
GTTGGTGGACGAACTTTGATGGACAATCCTTTTTCCAAAAAAGATCTCCTAAATGTGTTTGAACAATGCTGTAATATTTCGACTATGATTATCAATGAAAGTGATAAACCATCTTTTTCCGGTTACCTTTTTTATTTTTGATGGACCCCAAACGTCGCTATGAATTAAAAAATCTTGCAATTTATAAACTTGATCGTTTTCTTCCCTTTTCTGACACAATATGGGGTCTTTTTGACATTTCCACTTATCGTCATAGCACAAATCTAGTTTCTTCCTTAAGATTATTAGCTCATTATAGAACATAGGAATATCACATTTTGCCTACTTCGCCTTCCACAACTTGGTTTTTAATTCGAAATTTTGAGAAAGATTTTCTATATCAGAGTACATCCAATACATCCTTTGCTGTTGGTAAGAACATATGAGGTTTTCCAATAACAGGTTCCACTGAGTTGATAAGCTATAGTATTATTAAGGAATTTTTCAGGATTCCAACTACTCAATTTGGGATCACCTTCTGCCGGTTTAGCGGTTATACCATTTAGATGTCCTAGCTTTCCTGATGTCATTGTTTGTGCCTATTCAAGAAAATTATGCCATTCAGTTTATGACTTGTTAGCTGAAAGCACATTTGAGCCAAACAACTTTGTTACCCTATCATGCTTCCATACTGTCGATTTCCTCCTGTCACATCAGAAAGAATGGCTGGAATCAGCAGTATGTGTATTAGCGTGAATGGATGATGAAGCTTTCTCTTGTCTTGTGGCTGCCATTATATAATCTATGAAAGTGATTTTGAAATTAAAGAAAAAGGGTGTTATTGAAAGATTATTGTGGCTCTGATATCATGAAAGTTTAAAGGAAAAAAAATTTCATTTTCCTTAATCAATTAGTTTACATTGCTGAAACTTAAATAGAAATACAACCACAATCAACTCCTAAAACTAAGGAGTCATATATGCATCAGATCGGAGCATCTTCAGAATGTATTAATTATTATGCTAATCTTGAGGATCCTGATTAGTTAATATTTCTATGTTTCAACACATTGTAAGTTTTGAATAAGTTTGATGACCAGAAAGCTTGATTTTGTGGGAACAGTTTCTCAATTCTAATGTGAAGTATAGAGGTCGATTTTCCGTTCCCTTTAACTTTCCAACTGGCACTTGATTATAGAGAATTGTAACCCTTGCTCGGTAAAGTCAATTTTGCCTCTTGTAATACAGGAAAAAAACTTAACAAAAATCTGTTTCGCCTCTTCTCTCTGTTATTGTAGTAATAATGTTTGTTCCCTGTGTATGCTACTCATATATGTATATTACATTTTGGCAGGAACACATTGAAGATCTTATAAGATGTGTTACGAAAAATGTTGGGTTTAGTCAAAAAAAACCAGTTGCAGCAGTTACCATGTTCAGATGCCTCATGCAGTGGAAGTCTTTTGAAGCAGATAGAAGTAGAGTATTTGATATTCTTATTCAGATGATTGGTTCAAAAATTGAGGTAAATTACTATTATTTCTAAATGTAGGATAAATTAAATCCGAAAACTGATGTTTTGTAGCATATGTGCATTAGATCTTCAACTATCCTGTCTTCTCTTCATATTTATTATGTATCTAAAATTACTTGTTCGAATATTTTTGGGTAATTCTAACTAGGATATGCAGAGCAGCTGTTCCAATCCATTATTACTTCCATTATTTGTGTTCTAAGTTTGCATCCTTCGTGTAGCTGTATCATGTTCATTTTCCTTTTTGGAAAATGAATTGTGGATGTGTCTATATTGCTCTCTGCCTATGGAAGAGCCTCTATTTCTTGTTAAGTTACCAGCCCTCCTGAAACCTTAAGGTGTTGGGAGGAGCGCTTACCAAGATCATAAATTATTTTTACTCTCCTTTTTGGGTCAAAGAGTGTATCACGGCTACCATCTTTGGGTCACTCATTTGCCTTCGTGTCCATAATAAATTATGATAGTATTTTGGCGGGAGGGATAAATTATGAGAAATAATGGGGATGGGATGACTGGAGCTTGAGACCTCTTTCAACCTGATACCAAGCTAAATTATCAGCTCTCCAAAAACTCAAGGTATTAGTAGGAGTGCTTACCATGATCATATATTGTTCTAACATATCTACAGTCTACTGTGAAGGATTTTATAGCTTCACATAGTAGCTTTAAGTTCCCTGTTTAAATAAATTCGCACATACAAACACATGAAAACAGTATGTATATAGGCCTGTATGCTATAGTTTTTGACTTTTAGTGTGGAGTCCTGAGATTGTATATCTTCATACCTCAACATTATTAACATTTGCGTTTTTTCCAGGATGAGGGTGATAATGAGCTTATAATTTATTGGTATTCCAACACATCCACGTTACTCTTTTTACTTCAAAGAAGCTTCAAGACAAAGACCCAACCAACAGGTTTCTTTGGAAGAATGACACAGGTAATGTAATTCTCACAAGGTATTTCAGTAATTATATTAATTGTATTTGTGATACTGCTTCAGAGTAAATCTCTTGTACATAATTTTAATCCATACTTGTATAAATTGACATTGAGATATTTGTCCAAGTAGTCTTGTCAATCGTTGGACATGCTGGGTATGTTTAGTGCGGTTTAATTTTATCTAGTTGATTGATATTGTAATTATCAGATTGATATGCCTCGATAAATAAGAATATTCTTAACATGGGAAAAAAATTTCAGGGCTTCCTATCATCTCCTTCAGATGTTGGGGGGACGCAAGAAGTTGAGCCCAAGTATCCAGCAATACGTTTTAAACAGCAACTTACAGCTTATGTTGAAAAGATATATACAATTGTTAGGAACAATCTGAAGAAGGAATTGTCACCATCTCTTGATTATTTTACTCAGGTACTACCCCTTGTGCATTGTTCGATTAAAAATATACATACCATGTGGTTTTGCTTTAGTTTGGATAACTGTATAACCAGTAAACATTGACACACTAGGAACTGGTGTCTTGGCATCTGCGATTAGGGCATAATGCTAATTTTCTCCAACACTTTACATGTCATTTAAAAAAAAAATTTGTACTTTATTCTTCGATCTTTCTGTTGCAAAGGTGAACTAAACATCTTTAGGAATTTGGAAAATATGAAGCATTATGAGAAGACTTAACTGTTCCATTAACAAATCAGCCTATTGTAGAATGCAGTAATACTGCTACTGCTCTAGTATGAAAATGTAGAATAAGATAGTTGGCTAATACTAACCGTAGATTATAGAGTGCACTGACTGTATGCTGCGATATCTATGTTATTTGTAGCCTTCTTTTCTGAAAATCAAGGGTAAGACAAAAAAAATAAATTAACAGTGCATTTTATCAAAGGCTCTCCACTCTGCTTCTGATCCTAATTTTGCATTAGAATGCAAAATTTTGCATTTGCATGAATAACAAATAAATGTTCACAAATTAATCAGGCTCCTTTAATGAAAATAATTAATGCTCCCTCGGTTTTTGTATATGTCGCTTTGACTTTTTGCACATATACTTAGGTCCTTTGGCAAAAATTTCTATTTGTGAATAAAAATATGTAATCAAAATTTTAATTTACAAAAAAATTTGTTTAAAAATAATAAGTTTTAACTATACGTTCAAAGCACCTAAAAATGTGTGCAAAAAGTCAAAGGGACATAAAAAACGGAAGGAGTAAAAGATTTTCCATGACAGGGAGGATGACTAGATGATTAAAAATCACCCAACAGTTTTGTTCACTAAACTCTTCTTTGACCTTTCCACTAATTTCTTGTAGCTACTTCCTTTCTTTGAATAATCTTTGTTGACAAATTAATTTGTATATTCATATTTGTATATGTGGTACCACCCATTTATAAATTGTTGGGGACTAAGATAAACATTTAGGAATAGTTGGTTGAGGGCATAATGTCATTTTGTTTGCTATGTTTTTTGCCCCATGCAATGTGACATGTAATATTATAAATTTTTAACCTTTTGGCCACCGAAAGCCTCTAAATAAAATGTTTTGCAGCCGAGTTTAAAGCTTCCTGATGATAGTCCAGATAAACACTGGGACAGTATTCTTCACACTTTAAAAAAATCTTTACGTACATTCAAAGACAATTATGTAAGTAAGTCTGTGCTACTCGATTGCTAAAATATTTACATACCACTGTTTTTGTTTAATCGTTTCATATTCGTTCTTTTTCAGGTGCATCCTGTTCTTGTACAGAAAATATTTACTCAGACATTTTCCTATATTAATGTAAAGATATTTAATAGGTAGTTGATCAATCTTCAAAACTCCTATATATTACTCTACCATACAAGAAAAATTTTGATTTAATAAATTTTTGTCTAACAATTTCCCTCTTCTTATATCCCATCCAGTTTTCTTCTTCATCAAGAATGTTGCTCGCTAGTCAATGGGGAATTTTTGGAGGCTGGCTTAGGTGTAATAGAACTTTGGTGTGACCAGGCAGCTTTGGTAGATGATTCCTATGTTCATTTATATCTACTACATATCTCCAGATAATAACAGATTGACTTTCAATTCCTTGATATAGTATGCAGGCTCATCATGGGATGAATTAACTCACATAAGGCAGGCTGTTGGATTTTTGGTATGTCTATTGCTTTGAGAGTAGATATTCATTTTAGATTCAGCTTTCTTGTCAAGAAAATGCACTTGGACCATCTCTAACCCATAACACCAGCATGGTGTAAATATTACACTATTGTAGTGTTAAACTTACGCGATCCACAAAATCAACTCCAACCCATTTACACGATATGTTTCACCAAAAGGAAAAGTTTATTTATAAGAAGACATATTCATCCAAGTTTTTGTAAAACTAATTATTTTGTTGGTATAATAAGATAAGATATACAGGAGACATAAGGAATAAATTTGTTTTGTTAGCGAACATGAGGTATACTTGGCATTTTTACACCAAGCACCAAATTGGCTGTAAAATTTACCCAAGACACCAAATTTGGCGTCACTGTACAATTGGCGTAATTTATACACCATTACAGATTTGCACTGGAGTTGGTTTTACATCAAAAGTTGCACCATTATAGGGTTTTGGTGTTAATTTGGAGATGCTCTTACCAATAGGGTTTTCCCATGACAGTGGTTGAATGTGCTTAGAAGCAAATAGCTTGAATTTAAAAGTTGAATATGACCCAGTTTTTTTAGGGATGCTGTTTGTGAATCGCAAATGTGAGGCAGGATAACCATTGATCCTTTCGTCAATTGTACTTTCTCTATGATAAAGCGTGCACTTTATGTCACGATTTACACTTAAGCTATGGCAGCCGTATTCCACTTTTAACAACTACGGCCTGGTATTATTACATGTTTATGCCGGGGCTCGAAACAACTTCTTTTGGGGTTTTATGTTCAAGTTGTATAACTTATATGTTCTGGTAGAATCCAACTGTAATAAAATTTGTGTAATAAAATTTACAGATTACAGACACAATTTTCTTTAAAATCATAATTTTAGGTTTCTATACCTTCAAAGTTTCCTGCCTTCAACCATGTAAATTTTTCACTTTTCGCTTATGCTTTTGGTCAATATCAACCATTATAAAATTGGTATTGCAGTTTTGTGCCAGTCTAGCAGTGTGGCTTTCATGCATTAAGTCCCTCATTTTTATACTAATTTACTTGCAGGCTATGCAGGATAAATCGAAAGTCACCTACACTGATTTAACTAATAATCTATGCCCGGTAAATCTCTCTCTCTCTCTCTCTCTACACACACACACACAGTATGCCGTTCTTTTTTAAGGAAAAAGTCTTAGTTGGGGAAAGGTGGGAAGTGGAATGATTATTTTCTTGTGAAATGATTATATTTTATTCAATTTTAAACTCCAATACTCCAATGTTTTGAGAACTTCATAGAACTTGGAATATATATAGGCTAATGATCAAATACAAACCAACTTCTAAATAAATACTGAAAACCAGTACGATTTAGTGATATTCACTTTAGAAAATAGTGATTTGTGTTGCAAAAATTGGTGAAAACCTCCAAATCTTTACTTGTTGATTCTGGACCTCTGGTGGTGATGGAGATAGTGGAGGTAATGGACATGGTGGGGCGGGGCATGAAGGAGGTGGGGGCGGCAGAGGTGGGGGCTGAGATTGCGGAGGTGGGGTTGAGATGGAGGTATGACAGTGGTGGTGGCTGAGGTCAAGGTTAAGGTGGTGGCAGAGGTGGTGGTGAAGGTGGAGGTGGAGGGGGAGAAATTAGTGATTATCGCTTTAGAAATTAGTGATATTTCAGGATTTTTAGTTTGTACAATAAGAGAGTTTGCAGTAGAATAAGACTACATATATATATATATATATATATATATAGGCACACAAATATAATTAAATATAACGTCTATCTGCCTTATTCGCCATGGCGTCATGACCCTCTACCAGCGCCGATCCACCGTATAAATGATGGTAAGAACTGAATTAGTACCAATAAAGAGTGTTTAACAATCAAAATAGTGACATGACTCCTATCGTCGAGCATAGCACACAGTAAAGACTCACCAACCACTTTGAGAGGATTGGATTCACCCACACAACAATTACACAATACTCAACATACCCCTAATTCTAGCTCACCACTTTAGATAAGTCAGCCCAACGTCATTCTCACTTGTTCCCTAATCTCAAATTACCAGATTTTCCTTGCCACGTAAAATGTCTCCTTTTACTCTGTTTCTTTTCTCACGTCTCTATTTATTTTTTCTGAAGTCAACAGCACTGTTGTTTATTTTGGTTCCTTGTACATACACAGAGAAATTTCTCTCTCTTGCTTATGTATGCTTCTTTGTCCAGGGTTTGAGTGTTCAGCAACTGCATAGAATATGTACGCTTGTTAACAGCAATGGCAAGAAAGCTAATTCATGTGTATCGGCAGATGTGAGATAATATGAGCTATACAATTCTAATGGATTTTTGTCTTCAGATTCTTTTATCTACAAGGCATTCTTTGGACATATGTAATTCATATATCTTGCATTTTTTGCTGTACGATGCTCTGTTTTGCACAGATATTTTCTCAAATGAAAAAAATAATGACCGCCGATGTTGATGTCAACTCACTTTTGTTGGATGATAATTCTAGGTAATCCTCACCAGAATTAATTAGATCCACACCATAAATACCAACTTCTTTCTTCTAATGTGCATTGCAATTCCAGCATTCCTGTCACGGTTGATGAACTCAATGATCCAACAACTAAAGTGGAAGGTATCTCTGATGTGGAACCTCCTTCGGAACTTGTAGAGTTAGAAGCTTTCAAATTTTTAAAGGGGTAAAGCTTCAAAAGATCCAAGAATGTCAACAACAATGAGCTGACTCCCTGTCTTGCCAGAACCACGTGTATATATATACCCCAAATATCAGGTATCAAGATAGAGGTGTACCCTATTTGTATAATGCAGTTCCCTTGGTGTAAATATAGTTTTCTTTTAGATTAATGGAGGGAAAGAAGTAATGATTAGCGTTAGATGGCAGGGAATGTAGAAAGTTTAGCCTCTGACATCTTAGTTTTCGTTTGTTTAGCTAATTGTTATGTTTAAACAATTGACAAGAGGAATAGGTTTCATCAAAGCAGTGTAATATCTTCCTAACTTTTTTCTTTTATCTTTTATATTTTTCCTTTTTTTTGTTCATTTGGATTGTATTCAATTATAAGTCGTTCCAAAGGGTTATGATTAAAATAACTTATCTTACACACATTGACACTAATATGATGCACTAGATTATGCAAGAGATGCAGGCTTTGAATCTTATCTTGTTGCTTAATTCAATGAGCTAGAATCAACACCATAGTTACTATTCTTAAATCACTTCATTTACTATATATACAATTGTGAGATTTAGATGATAAATTTTCCAATGATAAATCTATGATAATATATTAAACACAAGTACAAGTAATCTGATAATATCCTAATGGATCATTATCCTCAATGCGGACTTCCCTATGGTCAAGTTTTCATTCATTTGCTGTAAGTTTTTATTTTTAGTAAATTCATTATTGCTGTATTGGGACTAGTGAGTTTGAGTTGGAGTTTTTGATTGCTGATTTTAGTTAGCTTGGATTTCGATAAGGTTTATACAGTTGTTTATGTGATGGGTGCCTTGTTCTTTTTGTTCTTGTTCGATCTGAAGTATAGCTATGGCCTTTTTTTTCTGTCTTTATGGCTTGATGTTGTCTTAATACACAATTGTGGACTAATTGCTACAGAGAATCTAAATGTTGTCTCACATCTTAATTCAAGGGGCCTGCAGGAGTTGATAGTTAGGGTTTTGTGCTGTTTTAGAATTAAGCACCTATGCAGAATTCTTCATTACATCTAACATAACGATGATAAGGGATAAGTTGGCTTTGTTATGGTATTGATGGGTGGGTGATAAATAATTAGGCAGGATTTTAGGGTGGTGTTGGAGATGATTCTTATTCTGGGGTTTCACAGAGTGTTAATAATTATAGTGCTCAGTTACCAGATTATACTTGGCCAGAGGCATCGGGGTTTGTGATGGGAGGTCCAGTGATATGCACAAAAATGGTGCATGTTTACAGCTGACATGTGTTTGAGAAGATGGGAGGCTCCTGTATCTGAGAATACAGGTGTGCAGTGGCCAAGTCTGTCGGGGGGTGGAGAAGAAAGAGCTTCTGCTGGGATGACAATGTCGATCATATGGATACAATGATGCCCTGACATACCAATCTTTGGTGAATATCTGACGACTGCAACAAGGTTTTCACTTAAATTTACACCTTTTTTTATTATACCATTTTTTACTAGAAATATACAAGGACATGGCCCTGCCATGGGACAGACCTGTGAGCTTGATTTACTGCATACAAGCGTTAATGCCGAGTGTAGGTTGAATTCGGAATGATCACCAATCATACATTTTCACATATGTGCCTCTTCTATTAATGTTGCTGAAATAGAATCCATCTGCTTTAACCTTCCAACAACACTTTAAAATTCTCTGCACCCTGTTGATACATTTAGCATACATCTTATTGTTGTCATATACAACTATACTTTTATCTTTGCCGTTCCAGTAGAAATGACAAAAGAAGAGTGTGTTTCCCAGAAGTGTTGGCTTGAACTGCCAGTCCATATGCTCTTGTGATTCCAGACTGTGGTATCCGAGATCGTCATCCTTTGATTGACACCGAACGCGAACGGGTTCAGCATGGGAATGGATGCCACTGATGATTTCGACCGTAATCTTGGAATAACATTTGGTAGAAATCAGGTAGATAGCAATCGCTAGAGCTGGAAAGAATTTGTTCGGTCTCATAGTATGTGCTTGGATAAATAAATTAATTTGAAGCACTCATTATAAAGGTCTGGTTCATTGGAGCCTAACCGCATGCAGGTTACATAAGCATTGCATGTTTGATGCAGTGTTTTGGATATATAAGCCTAGATTAGATCATGATTTGCGGTCATGCAGTTTTTGCATTGAAAAGATGATACGGAGCAGTGAGGCCTTGTGATATACTGCTACCGTTAATCACAAAATTACCGATAGAAAACGACTCTTTTTCACTCGCGTTACTTCAGATCTTGAATTAACAATGATTCCAAAGAGCTTTGAAGAAAAATAAAAGATGGGTGCAGAAAACAACTACTAACAAAATATCTCCTTTCTTTTCTCATCCTCCTTTTATGATTGTATGATTGAAAAATGCTAGGTATCTCAAAAGATGTTTCCAATTTGTTACTCCAATCTAATTAGCAATGTATAATTGATTCAACTCGCATCAATAATAATGAGATATCTGTATGCACATCAACCATCCAATTAAAATTAATCATTTCCCTAAATTTGAATACGTAGCACTACTCTCTGCTATTTTACGGTCCCACATTACTTGAACAACGATGTGTACTATTCAAATTTACAAATGGAATTTCAATAGTATAAAATAGAGCTTGTTTGCCGGCCGGCTTTTAAGCCATTTTCGACTTAAACTGAAAAATATATGTTTGCATAATAAGTTTGAAGTCGGTTTGAAATTAGAAATAAGTTGCTTAAAATCATAACTTAGTTTGAGATTTTTTCTTCCAGTGAATTAACTATTTCAAACCATTTTTTAAAAAAATTAACCATATGTCATAAGTTATCATAAATCATTTTTATTTTTATTATTATAAATTTTTAATAACTCATAAGTTACTAATAAGTTAAAATCAACCAAACAAACATTTAAAACTCATAACGCATCACCAGGACTTCGGAGGCCATAGTATTTTTGAACCAAAATCTAAAATTTGATGAACTAAATTCACATGAAAAATTTGCAGTATTAAAAATAATTCTTAACTAAGAAACAAAGCATAAATATCAAAGAATCAAAAATATGTAGTATCTAGTATAGTAAATTAATTTTGAATTAAAAATATCAAAGTATAAAAGAATTGAAGAAATCAATGTAGGGGTGATCAGAAAACCGTCCAAACCGCATAAACCGCCCGCACCGCACCACAAAACGCGGTTTTTAATTTTCGTGGTGCGGTTGCGGTTTGAATTTTTCACAAACCGCACGGTGCGGTGCGGTGCGGGTTGCAGTTTGACATATTAGTAGTGCGGTTCAAACCGCACCGCACCGCACCGCGATATTATAATATATATATATATATATATATATATATATATATATATAG